>NC_085844.1:133300621-133600621 GCF_035594765.1 Anolis carolinensis
AATATAGTGGTGGAGAGTCACCAAATAGTGTGTGTGAGGGGTAAGCTAACATAAAAATGGCCTGGCTTTGGTTGCCTTGGTTGATGACCTCTGAAGAGAGCTAGACAGCGGGAGTGTGACCCTGCTGGTTCTCCTGGACATCTCAGCGGCTTTCGATGCCATCAACCATGGTATCCTTCTGGGTCAGCTCTCCAGGGTGGGACTTGGGAGCACAGCATTGTTGTGGCTCCAGTCCTTTCTGGAGGGCCGTTCCCAGTCAGTGAAGCTGGGGGACACCTGCTCGGATCCCTGGCCATTGACCTGTGGGGTCCCGCAAGGTTCCATTCTATCCCCCATGTTATTCAACATGTACATGATACCCCTAGGAGAGGTCATCAGGAGTTCGGTGTCATCTCTACGCAGATGACACTCTACTACTCTTTTCCACCTAACCAAGTAAGCCCCTCGGATTCTGGACCAGTGCTTTGCCGCTGTAATGGGCTGGATGAGGGAGAACAAACGGAGGCTTAATCCCGACAAGACAGAGGTCCTCCAGGTCAGTCATTTGTCTGATCGGGGTATAGGGTGGCAACCTGTGCTCGACGAGGTTGCACTCCCTCTGAAGACACAGGTCTAGAAACTGATCTAGACTAATCACTTACACTTGATGCTCAGGTGTTGGCGGTGGCCAGGAGGGCCTTTGCACAATTAAAACTTGTGTGCAACCGTATCTCGTGAAGTCTGACTTGGCCACAGTGATCCACGCCTTAGTTACCTCTAGATTGGATTATTGCAATGTGCTCTACGTGGGGCTGCCCTTGAAAACGGCCCAGAAACTATTCACTGGAGCAACTTACAGAGAGAGGTCAATCCTCCTGTTTAAGGAACTCCGTTGGCTTCCGATCATTTTCCGGTCCCAATTCAAGGTGCAGGTTATCTCCTACAAAGCCCTGAACGGTTTGGGACCCGCCTACCTTCATGATCGCGTCTCTCCCTATGAACCTGCACGGTCTCTGTGATAGGGGGAGGCCCTCCTCTCACTCCCACCTCCATCACAAGCGCGGCTTTTGGGGACGAGGGAGGTGGTGGCCCCTTGGCTCTCTGTGGTGGCCCCTTGGCTCTGGAACTCCCCAGGGAGATCAGGCAGGCACCCACCCTGGCAGCTTTTAAGAAAGATCTAAAAACTTGGCTCTTCCAGTGTGCTTTTAATTCTTGATCACAAGAATTAACATTGCCACTATTGGGCCTAATATATTGTTCTTTTGCCCACATTTGGTAATTAGTCTCTTCATTTTTCTGTCTTGAATTCCCCTTTTATATTTACTTTTATCTACCTCATTAGATTTTAATCATGCGCTTTGCACCACTGCCCTGTCTTTTTATTATCTTGTTCTTATTAGGCGGTTTTACTTATTATTATATAGTTGTAAACTCTTGGTTTGACCTGTGTAATGTTAAATGTATATGATCTTTTATCATTAAATGTATGTGTGTGTGTGTGTGTGTGTGTGTGTATGTGTGTGTATATATATATATATATATATATATATATATATATATATATATGTATGTGTGTGTGTGTGTGTGTGTGTGTGTGTGTGGAAATTTGGGCTTGGCCCCATGTTAGCTGCCCCGAGTCCCGGCAGGGAGATGGAGGCGGGGTATAAAAATAAAGTTGTTATTATTATTATTATTATTATTATTATTATTATTATTATTATTATTCTATTAGTGAATTTTTTAAAACCTTAAAAACTGTTTAAAAACAGTCATCTATCAGACTGTTGTGCAGAAGACAGAAGAAGATTGTCTTCTGCTGCTGTAGAGAATAGGATCGAGATTGTGAGATTCAAATTAGAAGAAAGGAGATTTCTACTAAACATAGGAAGAACCTTTGGATGGGTTCTAACAGTTTAACAGTGGAATAGATTCTCCTTCTTTGCAGTTTTAAAATAGAAATTGGATTGCCGTGTCTGGAATGCTTTAGCTGTGGATTTCCTGCTTTGGCTGGATTTTAAAATCAATAACCCGTGGATCTTTTCCACTTCTTACTCTGAGGTTTTGTTTCCTTTCCCTGTGGTCACTGATGGTTTGTGACATTTTGTAATATAGTGTTTATTTTTAGAAGTAGGATAGATAGCCCTTGCAGCTTAAAACACATTCCAACAGACACTGCTTCCCAGTTATATTTCTAGAGGAGCTAATAGAGAGCAAATTACCTTTGTGTTTATCTCTTTTAGATTTTTGGCAAAACTTCAGTTGTGCCAGTTTTCTACTTACACACCTGTCTGTTGGAAAAGAATAGGGATGAGTCATTTCCATCCATCATTTATACCTTATTGGACCATTTTTGCTTCCATTGAGACACATTACCTGAATATTACAGGCTATCAACAATCCGTTGTCAGACTTTAAAAGACATTATTTCAGATCAACACACACACACACACCAAAAGTTCTTATCATGGATATCTTGCCGCAAGAAACTACAGAATTGAATTTCTCACTGCAAAATGGGGGAGGGATTGAAATACTTTTTGTGGTGAGAGCTTGTGTCCTTATTTTAGTGAAAACAAGCGGAAAAGATGCAAATGGTTTAGACTACGATTTTTGGATGGGGTGATTTTAATTGAATGTATTGTTTTGAAATGTTTAATATGTATTAATTTTTAATTCAAATATTTTAAGCTTATGTATTGTGTGTGTTTCTAAGGCACTGAATAATTGTCATATGTAAGCCACCTTGAGTTCCCTTCAGGGTAGAGAAAGGCTGGGTATAAATAAATAACAAAATTAAGGACCTCTTCACATAGGGTATTTATGTCCCGTTTTGTGATTTGTTTCGCAGCAAAGACAGGGCCTGCCGTGTGCCATCACATGATGCACGGCAGGCCCCATTCCAAAGTGGAATGGAAGCACCTCCACTACGGGGAGGAAAGTGTATTTTGGGTAGCTCCAATGGAGCTACCTGCACTTTCCTCCCCCTTTTCCCCGTATGATGGGGAAAAGGGCAGCGGGGTAACACATTGCCACTGTTTCTCCCATATGATGGGGACAGGGTGCCAATGCACCCAGTCCCATCCCCACCATGTGATGGGGTAAGGAGGAAGGGCATGCGGGGCACCATGCACTGCCCCACGCGCCTTCCTTTTCTCCGGCAATTGCCGGTGCAATGACACAGCCCAAAAGGGCAATGCAAAGAGGTCGTAACTAATGCACATTCCATAACAATCCTAAGGACTGCACCTGGAATGTTCTCTTGGTTCTGCTGTTCTCCTAGCTGCAACCTGTTCTAGCTGGCTTGACAGCAGTGTGTGCGAAAAAGACCTTGGAGTCCTTGTGGACAACAAGTTAAACATGAGCCAACAATGTGATGCGGCAGCTAAAAAAGCCAACGGGATTCTGGCCTGCATCAATAGGGGAATAGCGTCTAGATCCAGGGAAGTCCTGCTCCCCCTCTATTCTGCCTTGGTCAGACCACACCTGGAATACTGCGTCCAATTCTGGGCATCGCAGTTGAAGGGAGATGTTGACAAGCTGGAAAGCGTCCAGAGGAGGGTAACTAAAATGATCAAAGGTCTGGAGAACAAGCCCTATGAGGAGCGGCTTAAAGAGCTGGGCATGTTTAGCCTGCAGAAGAGAAGGCTGAGAGGAGACATGATAGCCATGTACAAATATGTGAGGGGAAGTCATAGGGAGGAGGGAGCAAGCTTGTTTTCTGCTGCCCTGCAGACTAGGACGCGGAACAATGGCTTCAAACTACAGGAAAGGAGATTCCACCTGAACATCAGGAAGAACTTCCTCACAGTGAGGGCTGTTCGGCAGTGGAACTCTCTCCCCTGGTCTGTGGTGGAGGCTCCTTCTTTGGAGGCTTTTAAGCAGAGGCTGGATGGCTATCTGTCGGGGATGCTTTGAATGCGATTTCCTGCTTCTTAGCAGGGGTTTGGACTGGATGGCCCATGAGGTCTCTTCCAACTCTACTATTCTATGATTCTATGATTCTATGATTCTATAAATGTAATAGGACCCATGTCATAGCACTTGATCTATCATAACAAATAAAGATGTCATTAATTCTTTGAATATACTTAGAAAATGACTTCATGGATTGATGTGAAATCTAGCAGCATAGAAGAAGAAAATTGGGGATGGGCCATGCCATTTTTGACTGTGGCACACACACAAAAGTATTTATATCTTAGTTTGATGAGTTACTTTGAGCAACTAGAGATACAGTATATTCCCCCCCTGTTAGAGCTTACTGTGATTAAACTCCAGCCCAGTTTCTCCAAATGGTGCTCAGTAAAGACTTCTTCCACATATATTAAGATATAACCCCTTGTTGTCAGTTTATTGGACCTTCTGTCAGAGATGCTAGATGTGGAGAGTTTAGAATAGTAGTGAATATCGCTGATTATTAGGGAGATGGGAGGAAATGACAGAGATACAGGGATTATGTCAAGGTAAGGTTGTGGAGGGGGAGGTATGAGAGACCCAGTTAAAATAGGAAGTATAGCAAATAATAATAATAATAATAATAATAATAATAATAATAATAATAATAATGTCACACAGACAGACTACAAACAGAGGCACAACTATGTGGCCCAAAGGATTCATTGGAACTTATGCCTCAAGTACCACCTCCCAGCAGTAAAGAACTGGTGGGATCACAAACCTGCAAAAGTATTGGAAAATGAGCACGCAAAGATACTGTGGGACTTCCAAATCCAGACTGACAAAGTTCTGGAACACAACACACCAGACATCACGGTTGTGGAAAAGGAAAAGGTTTGGATCATTGATGTTGCCATCCCAGGTGACAGTCGCATTGACGAAAAGCAACAGGAAAAACTCAGCCACTATCAGGACCTCAAGTTTGAACTTCAAAGACTCTGGCAGAAACCAGTACAGGTGGTCCCGGTGGTGATCGGCACATTGGGTGCCATGCCAAAAGATCTCAGCCAGCATTTGGAAACAATAGACATTGACAAATTTATGGTCTGCCAACTGCAAAAGGCCACCCTACTGGGATCTGCGCGCATCATCCGAAAATACATCACACAGTCCTAGACACTTGGGAAGTGTTCGACTTGTGATTTTGTGATACGAAATCCAGCATATCTATCTTGTTTGCTGTGTCATAATAATAATAATAATAATAATAATAATAATAATAATAATAATAATAATAATTATTATTATTATTATTATTACACTTTTCCTCAAGAACTGAGGTGGGGACAACAACAGATTAAAGTATCTCACATAACAGCCGTTAGAATATATAACTTCAGTTACAATCACAAACCAGTCAAAACACATAATATAAATTTAAAAGAGCATATAAAAACAATACATATTAAATTAAAATTCATAATATAAAAACAATTGGATAGGTCTTTCAAGACTGGCCTCTAATGCTGTTTTAAATTCAGGAAGCACATTTAGTTGATGAACCCCTTCTAACAGGTCAATCCACAGTGTACGGGCAGCTGAAGCAAAAGTCCTTGGGGTGATAGATGCCAACCTATTCCTCACAGATTGAAATAAATACCCTCCAGGGCCGATTATTTGAGAGGGGGCGATCCATATAGAGTTTTAAAGGTAATGACCAAGAATGTATATTTTGCCCAGAAACTAATTGGCAGCCAGTGGAGTGATTTTAATATGATTACTTCTATATTGATCAGTAACTAATCTGTCTGCCATGTTTTTATCTAATTAAAGTTTCTAAACTTGTGATGAACCTACTGATAGCATCCTGCCCCATACCTTGGGATAATCAGTCCCAGGGGTTTTATGTAGATGCTGAATAGCACTGGGGGTAGAATATCACACTGTGGTATGCCATATATAACAGCACTTTGGCTTAGTTCCCAGGCATCGTAATTTGGAATCTATCTGGTAGATAAGATTGAAACACAGTGCTAATTTGCCAAAGTGAGATTTGCCATCTCTGACATTCCAGAAGGACACCATGGCTGATTGTACTGAAAGGTCCAAAAGCACCGGCAGGGATACAGTTCCCCTGTAAATGCTGAAGTTAAGATCATCAACTAAGGCAGAGCTTTCAAAACTTTGCAGGTTTGTGATACACTTTTTAGACATGGATCTTTTTGCGACATGGTAATTCACGAGCAAACCAAACTCTTGTTTGGTTAAACCAAGAAGAAGAAGGAGAAGGAGAAGAAGGAGGAGGAGGAGCAAGAGGAAGAGGAGGAGGAGGAGGAGGAGGAGGAGGAGGAAGAGGAGGAGAAGGCGGAGGAGGAGGAGGAGGCGGAGGAGGAGGAGGAGGAGGAGGAGGAGAGGAAGAAGAAGAAGAGGAAAAATTTTATTTCTTACTTGCCTCTCCTTACGGCTCAAGGTGGGTTACAACATTGCAAAAACACATAATCAAAATTACATAATCATTTAAAAACTCTGTGTAGCATACACATATTAAAACATATTTCCATAAAATACATATTAAAATACACAAACAAAAGCTAGACATAGAGTGGAAGTTTAAAATTCACCATTAAAACTGGCTAGGCCTGCTGGAAGAGATAGGTCTTCACTTGTGTCATAAATTCTGACAACTGATCTAGCTGTCGGAGCTTTACTGGCAGGTCATTCCACAGTTGTGGGGTGGCCGATGAAAAGGTCATCTGGGTAGTGGTTGCCAGTTGGGTTCTGGCAGTATGGAGGAAGCATCCCCCAGAGAACCTCAGTGTTCAGGGTGGATTGTATGGGAGAAGGTGATCCTGTAGGTAACTTGGACCAAAATCATTGTCAACCAATTTTCTTTTCCTAATTAGAAACTAATCCATTTTATTGGTAATCATTGCAACTCAATCAACAAATTGTGCAAATTATAAAAGCTTATAACAGTACCTACCCTTGAACAACACCAGCACTCCACTTTTGTAGGGCTGGGCTGTGGCGCAGCTGGCTAGGTCATGAGTTCGAAGCCCAGGTCAGGTTAAGCACCCGACCATTAAATAGCCCAGCTTGCTGTTGACCTATGCAGCCCCAAAAGACAGTTGCATCTGTCAATTAGGGACATTTAGGTACGCTTTATGCGGGAGGCTAATTTAACTAATTTACAACATCATAAAACTGCGAGCAAAACACGAGGAATGGAATGAGGAAGTACAGCCACTAGTGGACAGTGAAGCAACAGCTCCCCCTGTGGCCAGAATTGTGAAGCTGGAAAAAAATGTTAAATGCCTCTGTGTCTGTCTATATATGTTGTTTGTCTGTTGGCACTGAATGTTTGCCATATATATGTTCATTGTAATCAGCCCTGAGTCCCCTTCAGGGTGAGAAGGGCGGAATATAAATACTGTAAATAAATAATAATAAATAATAATTAAACCTCCCTAGAGGTTTTTAAAAAGAGGCTGGATGACTATTCAAGGGGGCTTTGATTGTGTCTTCCTGCCTGCCTGAAGGGAGTTGCACTGGATGCCCTTTGGCAGCTTCTTTCAATTCTGAATTCCCTCCCCCATAGCTAGCAGTGGAAGAGCTTGGCTCTCCCTCCAACTGGATGAAGAACCTAGATCTCCCATCATCAGTGGAAGGACATTGCTCTCCCTCTAGCTGTGTGCCTAGCTCTCCTATGCAGCCACAGAAGAGATTGGCTCTCCCTCCAGCCAAGCACCTAGCTCTCCCTTTGGCCAGTGGAATGGCTTAGAGTTGAAGATGACAAGGAGGAAGAGGATGGCAGAACTTGGGCTTAGCAAGGTCTGAGTGGCTGCCATCACTGCTGTTGCTTCCCATGATGCCTCGTTCTCCTCCATAGGCACCAACACGCTCCCTCACCATGTGGTGCACCTGTAGATTACAGGCGACACACTAGTATGAGTCCCCTTCGGGGGTACAGAAAGGTGAGGTATAGCCTTGAGTCCCCTTCGCAGTAGAGAAAGATAAAGGTAAAGGTTTTCCCCTGATGTTAAGTCCAGTCGTGACCAACTCTGGGGGTTGGTGCTCATCTCCATTTCTAAGCCGAAGAGCCGGCGTTGTCCGTAGTCACCTCCAAGGTCATGTGGCCGGCATGACTGCATGGAGCGCCGTTACCTTCCCGCCAGAGCGGTACCTATTGATCTACTCACATTTGCATGTTTTCGAACTGCTAGATTGGCAGGAGCTGGGGCTAACAGTGGGCGCTCATTCCGCTCCCAGGATTTGAACCTGGCACCTTTAGGTCCGCAAGTTCAGCAGCTCAGCGCTTTAACTGTGCCACCAGGGGCTCCCGGGGTAGAGAAATGGGGGGTATAAATAGGGTAAATAAATAAATAAATAGTGTGTCACAATATATAGTTTGGAAAGCTCTGCTCTGAGGCAACCAAAGCAGTCTTAATGCCAAATCCTGCTCTGAAACTGGTTTGAATGAGCCTAGATTACTTTTAGCATCTAAGGCCCCTTCCATACAGCCATATAACCCAGAATATCAAGGCAGAAAATCCAACAATATCTACTTTGAACTGTCTTATCTGAGTCTAAACTGCCATGTATTCCAGTTCAAAGCAGATATTGTGGAATTTTCTGCCTTGATGTTCTGGATTATATGGCTGTGTGAAAGGGCCCCAAAATTGCCTGGAGTTGAGAGGCAACTCCCTTCTCAACTACTTTGTCCAGAAAAAGGGAGATTTGATAATGGCATGTTGTTGTTTTAAGTCCAGGGGGTTTAAGGAGGATTTTTAAAAGAAGTAATCATACCACCACTTTTTAAAAACAAAATGGAAAATTTCCCTGAGAGATGCGCTAACAATACACTGCAGCTAAGATAACTGCATGCATATCCTCTCTAGATGACCAACCAAGAAGGACAGGGATTAAGAAGACAAGATGTCATTCTAGCAGCTTGCCCACATCTGAAACTGATCCAGGCTAATCCTACTCATCAAGTTGTTGGACACCCCATCGACAACTTCTGTCATAACAATAGCATCTGAATTGGCTCTTATCTGAGATTTTTTTTTATAATGTGTGCTTATGCTTTTCTTATTCCGCATATAGATTTGATATTATGTTAGTAAATGTCCAAAAGTGCATTTTTCCAGTCAGAGATCATTTTAGTAGGCTTTAATCATATGCACACATCAGGAATTTTAAAAATCATTTCTTATTTATTCCCTAGCAAAAGTATTCTGCTTTACCTGCATTCAAAATCCCTTTTCCCAACACAGTGCCATTTTTCTTTTTCCCTCCCACTGTTTCTTTTGCTTGCTGGTCTTTCTTTTGTTCTTTTGTTCATACCAGTGTGTGCGGTTTAGAAGCCCCTTAGTCTCTCACAACAGCAGAATGCTTTGGGAGTCCCTGTTAATATCACAGTCAAATGTTAACTGAAGTTTAAGGCGAGGAAAAGATAAGAAGGCTTTAAAAATCTTGGCACCAAGAGACATAAAGGTTTCACAAACCTCAGTTAATAAAGAAAATACATTCCTGGACATTATTTCTTTAACAGAAAATTTGGTACCAGAGGCAGAAATGACACGGAAGGAGTACGAATAAGTTCCCACACAACAAAAAGGAACAGCAGTCAACATTTTTTCAGCACACTTATTATCCAGAACTAACCATATTTACATGTGGAAAGGATCAAATAAAATAAGTAAGCCTTGTCTAAGTGTACAAAATTATTTTGAAACTATAAGACACTGTTTGAAGGCATCCTCCTAAATTCATCCAAGGATGACTTTTTATTTCACCAGCTTCCATTTTTTATGGTTTCCATTTCGGTGGCCAAGTATCTAGAAGATCTATATTGTCTAAATATATATCTGTTTTGTCCTGTTTCTCTCTGGTTAGCTGTCCAAACATGAAGGAATTAAGAGTTAACTGCTGTTTACTCTGTCTATTGTAGCACACACAACTGTATGATTGCCCAAAGTGGAAATATCATCCTCTGTCAGCTCAAGCTTTATTGTGTTTCTTAATGCAGACACACTGCTGCAACCTGATATCAAAAAAATCTGTTTCTTCGAAGAATTCCAGAGGAAAAATGACAATGAAGATCTAGGATGAATCCAATCAGAACCTGGCTAGGTATTTCGATTTATTAAATTATTATTATTAATTTATTAATTTATTTTAATTTTAATACCTACACAACTAGACAATTTACTACATGCTTGAATTGCAAAAAATAAAATAGAGGCAAACATATGCATATTCTGTTATCAATAATGGTTCTAGATAGGAAATAATAGAAATCTTAGTATGTTATGTATTAATGGCCAACCATGATATTACAGTAGAGTCTCACTTATCCAACCTTCACATATCCAACGTTCTGGATTAGCCAACACAGTCTGCCTTTTAGTAGTCAATGTTTTTGTAGTCAATGTTTTCAATAGATTGCAATGTTTTGGTGCTAAAGTTGTAAATACAGCAATTGCTACATAATGTTACCGTGTATTGAACTGCTTTTTCTATCAGTTTGTTGGAAACCATGACATTTTGGTTCTTAATTTGTAAAATCATAATGTAATTTGATGTTTAATAGGCTTTTCCTTAATCCCTCCTTATTATCCAACATTTTCACTTATCCAACATTCTGCTGGCCCATTTATGTTGGATAAGTGAGACTCTACTGTATATAGTCCCTGAAATCAATCTGCACCATATGGATGGCTTTCCATATCCATGGATTCTGTAACCATGGATTCATCCATGCACAGCTTGAAAATATTCTACCCGCCCCACCCCAAATAAAGCAAACCTTGATTTTGCTATTTTATATAAGTGACCTCCTTTTACTACACTGTTGTATAAAATCCACAGATTTTTGATATTCATGGGAGATCCTGGAACTTAAATTCCAGCAAATGTTAAAAGGCCTAAACAACAAAGTATTGTGGTACCTTAAACCTTAACAACTTTTATTTTGTGGATTGCTGCCCACTTTTTCATATCCATGCATGAAGTGTAACTTCGTTTAACACATATTTTTGCACAACTTAAGAAGGTGGAAAAGTGGAAGAATGGAGATGAAATTGGTAAAGAATCCATAATCATCGATGTTCCTCTCACTATAGGACTCAAATATTGACCATTGGTGTGCATGGAGGAACATTAGTGTTGCTTCTCTGTGTTAATTACATATTTCCTTGAGTGCCATGTCATGTGGACCTTTTTTTGGCTAAATCATATTGCCAAAAATGAAGTGCGCATTAGATTCTATGGCCTCATACACAAGGCCTTCAGAATCAAGGGGGAGATTCTGAAGGTCTCGTGAATTCGGCCAGTTGGCAACACTGCAAGACAGATGAAGGATGTGGTTTCCTGTCACTTGTTGGCCTTTATAGAACAACCGATTGACAAAGGGAAGCCCAGCCCCTTTATCAGCCTTGTGACATTCTCAACAGTTGGCTGGCAAAAATAATTTTTTGGGGGAATACGCACTTCCAGCCACCTGACAGTGAAAACCAGATTCAGGGCATGCCTACCTCATGTTGGACCAATACATATTGAGAAGACCCATGGGTAGCTTTGAAGTCCTGAGACAACCCAATGAAGACAGCCTCAGTACATACAGTAGAGTCTCACTTATCCAACACTCGCTTATCCAACATTCTGGATTATCCAACGCATTTTTGTAGTCAATGTTTTTAATACATCGTGATATTTTGGTGCTAAATTCGTAAATACAGTAATTACTACACAGCATTACTGCATACTGAACTGCTTTTTCTGTCAAATTTGTTGTATAACATGATGTTTTTGGTGCTTAATTTGTAAAATCATAACCTAATTTGATGTTTAATAGGCTTCTCCTTAATCTGCCAGCCCGTTTATGTTGGATAAGTGAGACTCTTATGTAAAATCTTATGTAAAATCCCCCAGAATCATAATCCTAGAATTCTTCAACACAACCTCAGTCAGCTAAGGCTAGGAGACTCCTAGGCAGCAGAATGGGCGGTACTGCGATATCTCTATTCTATCTGATCCAACACAAGATGAAAATCTTCATAATTATTGCCCGGGCAAATAGACTTTCTCTCATGAGGTAGATAAATTTCTACTGGATGATGGCAACTCCTGCCATTCCGTCAACCTAGGTTGGTGCTGCATATGGACAAAGATGGGAGTGATTAACTCGTCCAACTCCATCCATTAAGGCCTTTGGGATATGCACCCCAGTTCAGTGTACTTTAATGACTCTTTAATAGTTGATTAATCCACTTATTCCAGTATTAGATTCTGTTCTGAATAGCTATTGTCCATCACAAAACAAAAATAACCATAACAGTCCAGGAGCAAAATCCAAAAAGCCAGTTGGTTATTTTATTGAAGCAATAATGTATCATTAAAAAGTGAACATTTCATAGAATCATAGCACTAGAGGGGAGTGCAAGAGTCAACTAGTCCAACCTTTTGCCTAGAGTTCTTCAAGTCCCCTAGGGCTCTTCACTAAGCTGCGAGGAAACAGAAACATCCCCAAATCATCTTGGCTAGATATTGAACATGTAGGAGCCAAAGTTTGGCTAGCAAAGAGTTACAACTAAGTAGTCTAGCTTTGTCAGACTGCAAGCTGCTTTGATGAGTAATGTAGTTTTTAGTTCAGCTAAGTATGTTCCATTTTATTTTAAAACCCACTGACCATTTCTCTCTGCTTGATTCCTGAATAAATATATTCATTTAGAATCTGACTTTAATTCTTTTGCCTGGAGGTTAGTCTTACTTATGCCTAGGCAACTTGGGAAACACACTGACCTGGTTTTTAAGGAATTTAAAGGAAGTCCTGGGGGCCCTATTTCATATGTCAGCATTCTCATATGTCAGGAATACGAGGTATTAATTACATGAGTAGTGGCAGTCTGCTTCTGAAATAGAAAAAGGATGTTTTTCACCCTACTTTGCAGAATTGGAAACATGCTTCCGGTATAACTGGATGTTAGATTTTCATATTTTAAACTTCTGTACTTATCATCTGCTATAACAATTGCTTCCATGCTCACTCACAGTGAATTAAGTAATATCAAATAACAGTGGTTCTTATCCAGGAGGGACAGCTTTGGAGAACTGGATTACTTAATTCTATTATCTATGCAAACCTAAATTAGCCTGGTGTTGAGAATTTTTAAAATCCTTTCTTTAGATGTACTGTGTTGGTGTACCTTAAGCAGAGACTAACAGACAGTTTATCTAAATCCATAGGCTAGGTATTGATATGATGCTCTTACCACAATCAGTGAAAGTTTCTGGGACCAGATGGTGATAAACTTCCAGGTTTTAGCTGGAAGACTTTCCCATGTCAAGGATGGGAATAATGCAGCCCTTCTGTTGTTGATGGGTTGTACTCCCAATATCTCTATGTTGGAGTGCCCAATAGTGAGGAATGCTGAGAGTTGCAATTTGGTAACATATGGAAGATTGCTAAATTATCTCTGCTTTGTATAATAGGAATTAGGTTTGTATAGCATGCATACAAGTGGACCAAACTCATATAAGCATTGAAGTACATTGCCTCTTACTAGTAGACTAGAAATCAATTATGTAATCAAATCCTGAAACAATATAATGTTTTGCCATTTATCCTATTTTTAAAAAATGCTATTATTTTTCAAAATTATTTTTAAAGATCAAGGGAAAGAAAGACACATATGCAAAAATCACACCGTCCTAATGATAAAGAAAAGGAAAAATACATTGAAAAGATCCTTCAGGCAATTTCACTACCACTCTTCCTCCTCCTCAAACAGTTGATATCAAGAAATCACCCTCTCCCCAAATTATGAATTACCTAAAATTATATAAAATGGTAACCAGAGCTCTGTGAACCCATCGAGCTGCATGTTTTTCTTACTTTAACCTTTTGTGTAAACTGTTCCTAGACAGTTGTCCAGTTGCACTCAAGACCCCCGCCCTTCATTTCCACAATCCCTTTTACAATGAATTGGGAGATGGGGGGAAATTACTCAATAGATGTACATCAGAGTGCTCTGGGTCCATTTCCTGCTTCCATTGATAAGATTGAGGCTATCTCTAGTATCCATGTCTCAAGCAGCTTCACCCACTGAGATGGTTATCATCCCCAAGTATCCATTGTGTACACTGGACTAACCCTATTATGCTAACTAGGGCTAACCCATTAAGCACATCAAGGACTCTTTCATATATTGCCATATCACATGCTTTCTGGTTGCACGTCTTTCAGAGGCAGACCATTAAATGAACCGACACTTCAAAGCATTCTAATGACTGTTTATTGAATTTCCTGCCATATGAAGAGTCAATAAGTGAAGATGTCTGATGGAGTCATGAGCCACTCAGAGCATAGATCCCAGCCAGACTGTTTTCTAACCAATCAGGAGCTGGCACAGGTTTCTTGAACACCTGTCAAATGTAATAAAAATGCTCAGTATTTACAATTGCCATATGCCAGTGCTTTGGACGGCTTTCTTTGCTGCTATCTTTCTTAGCCATTGAGAATGAAGCTCTGTTTTTGCCTTCAAACTTGTCTGTATCTGATTTGGCCTTCTGGAATAGCTAGGCATGCCGAGCTTCTGAACCCATGGTTCTCGTGGTAGCTGAAATCCCACAACAGAGTGATTGACTTTTTGCTATAGTCAAGAGTCTCACATTGTACAGGTCTATGATAATTTTCTGCCATCTTGGATACAGCCAGAAGTGAATTCAAGACGAATCTGGATTTTCTTGCCCTTGTAGGCCTGTACTATTACGTAGAATTCATCCCCCTTCTCCTTGGAGGAGTGACTCATTCAACTCTACTTTCTCAAGTTCTAAGAGAAGAGGTCCAAATCTCAGAGAAAGACATTAGGGAACAGGCATGGGTACAGACAGTTCATGGTTTACTTTTCTCTCTAGGGGCTGGGCTGTGGCACAGGCTGGTTAGCAGGCAGCTGCAATAAATCACTCTGACGAAGAGATCATGAGTTTGAGGCCAGCCCGTGTTGGGGTGAGCACCCGACAATTAAAAATAAAATATAGACCCTTCTCGTTGCTGACCTAAGCAACCCAAAAGATAGTTGCATCTATCAAGTAGGAAATTTAGGTACCACTTATATGTGGGGAGGCTAATTTACGACACCATAAAAATCATCCAGCTGCCATTGGAATGAGAAAGTTGCCATCGCAGTGGATGATGAAGCAGCTGCTTCCCCTGTGTCCAGAATCAAGCATACCCTCAGGAAGCTGGAAGCTGGAGAAGGTTTAAATTGCCTCTGTGTCTGTCTCTGTCTCTGCTCTATAATATGGCATTGAATGTTTGCTTTATATGTGTACAATGTGATCCGCCCTGAGTCCCCTTCGGGGTGAGAAGGGTGTAATATAAATACAGTAAATAAATAAATAATAGTTTAAAATTTGGAACACAGGTGGTGGTATCTTCCCAATTACCATTTCATCTCATCAATAACATTTCAGCTGGTCATACTAAAATGAGTAATTCCTATTATAAAACCCAATGATGTACATTCTCATACTGTTTTTTATTTGCCTCCAATGTTGGAGCTTTCTCAGGTTAGCAGTAGGTTGCATGGTTTTATAAGTTACTTCCACTTGGTCAATCATCCATTCTGCATCTATGTTCAATATATATGGCAATGGTAACATCCTATTTTAGATTTGCAGGTGTTAAAATCTTCCCAAATGTGTCTGACTAGCCCCTGGTGTCTTCCCCCGGGCAGAAATCATGAAAGGACCTAGACAAGACTTTATTTCTCTTAAGAGATGTAAGGCTTTACAGTCAATCTCAGAAATCAGTCTTGATCCTGATTCAATCAATTCAGTTTATAGGAGCTTGCCTGGGCTCTGGGCTGGCTTGAGTTTTCCTATCTCAAGAGAGACATTGATAATCCACAGTCAAGTCCAGGAAGCAGCAAGGCAAAAGACCCATACAACTAAATCAATGCTCAGACTTCTGGGATTAATGGCACCTCCTATAGCAGTCACTCAATGTGCTCGCTTCAATTTCCATTGTTTTCAGCAGTGTTACCTTCAGAAAAGAGTGTACTTATTGCCACTTAGTGACAAAGGAACTTCAAACCATCAAAAGGTACATGGTGTTTCACTCATCCCACCTCAACACAGGTTAATAGATTAGGCAAATGTTCACTTCCAGCACAACCAGGAAGTCCTGTAGGTATGGCAAGAAGGGTTAGAACAGGCCTGCACAACTTGTGGTCCTCTGGGTGTTTGTGCCTCCAACTCCCAGAAGCTGGAGCCAGCTGTTCCAATGGCCAGGAATTCTGAGAGCTGAAGTCCAAAACATCTGGAGGGCTGCAGGTTCGGTTAGAAGAAAGTTAAACAGGTAAAGGAAATGCTTTGAAAAAATGGAAACAGACACACATTGCAAGTTTCTGAAAGACCCCCCCCCCCCCCCCCACACACACACACATCTTTGATGGGACTGCATGAGTGTGGCAATCTAGGATCTCTTGTCTGGAATGGAAAACAAAGGTACCCGGCCTATATATCCCAAAATGCAAAACACTAACATGAGCTGCAGGAGAATAAAATGATTGTATTTCAAGGCAGCGGTCTTTGCTCAATTTAATATCCAAGGAACAAGATGGAGTAAGGAGAAGGGATACATGTGAGCCTCTCTCTGTGTGTCATCAAATCACCTGTCGACTTCTGCTGACCCTATGAATTTCATGCGGTTTTCTGAGGCAAGAAATACAAAGAATTAAATCATCTTTTATTTTATCTTTGCTCAGAACTTGTGCATTATACTTTCCCTACCTCAGATATCTTTCCAGCTCTTGATATAACCATATAATTATGTTTCGTGTGAAACATTATCCTTTTATCTTGTCCCATTTCTAGTCTCTGTTGTCTTTGGTATACTTGTTGAAGTTAGACTTACAGAAGTAGGAAAGTGGCAAGGGGAAACCCCCATTTCTTTGGCGTTTCTTTATAATTGTGTTAAGCCCAGCTGGCCTCCAAGAACACAATGTCTGTTATAGCTATATTGGGAGAGAGAAATAAACAATGTATTAAAGGCTATTGAGACAGAAATGGGTAAAAGGAATGATTAAGAATTAGATGTACTTAAGTGAATTGATTCCTTTAGAATTTACTATAAGGAGGGAATTACTAGTATTAGAATGTGTGTGTGTAAGTATATGTATGTGAAAGAGACTTTTAGAAAAAACATGACCTTTTTAGAGATCATAACCTTTTAGAGAAGAGCCAAAAACCCATTTGAGTAGAATCTTCTCAAGTGGTATACAACCAAAAGTAATTATGCAAGGCAATTGGCTTTAGTTGTTAGACTGAACAACCTATTGTCTGTGATCTGTTAGGAAACAGAATATGACAGTGCATAAAAAACAGCAGTTCTTCAGAAGTGTTTTTCAGTGCCCAAAAATATATCTACTCTTTCATAAAACAACCTGTTTACATTATGCACTCAGGAGACAAAATAAAGTAGACTTTGGTAAAAATAACAACAGCAGCACGTTTTATTGATTAGCCTATTGGCCACATCAAAACATTTGAAAAACACATTTAGCACATACAACATACAACCCACATTATAATCAAAGTTAAAATAAACAAGCTGTTAACATCAAAGTAAAAATAACATAATTTGGTTTACTTACGACCTTCATGTGTTCAGAATACAGATACACAACTTATCAGTTACAGATACGTTTGAGATAGTTTCTGTGCCATCTGGTCAGAACATCTCTTACAACAAATAGCAGGCAAGTGTTTGCAAGTCTGTGATCTGAGCAGTCCCAAAGTCTGTGCTCCTTGCTCATCTCATGTGGTCTGCAGCCCCTCCCACAACTTCTCAAGAAAAACATAGAGCAATGAAAGAAAGCTGTATATCAGAACATACATACATACAATAAATAACAATCAGGATTATAGATAAACAAATTACTAGAGGAGGCTTGAAGAAGGATGCAATTTTCAACAGAGAAAAGGGGAAAGAGAAAAGAGGAAGGGAAGAGAGTAGCCAGACAGGGAAAATTCTCATTGAAACTTGGTAGTTTGAGTTTTCCTTTGTCAGACTGATTCTATACAACTCATTTTATCCTCAGAAATTGTTTATAGGGTCTTGTGTGAAAGGAACAGGAATAATATCTGAATTCCTGCTGTTTGCTATTGAGAGTAAAAATTGAAAGCAAACACCATAACAGCCAGAATATATAATTGGGATGTGAATTAGAGCTGTGTTTGGGTCCATCATGTCTCCCATGCTGAGCCAGGTTATTAGGTGTTTTGTAGTGACAGGCACCTGTGTCCTTCTAGAGCAGAGCTTTCCAAACTTCTCATGTTGGTGACTCACTTTTTAAACATGTAACCTTTTGCAACACAGTGATTCAGTTTTACTAGGAAACTGGAGGCTAAACCAACCCCTTACAAGAGTTTCATACTATATAGATATATAAATAAGGTAAAGGTTTTCCCCTGACATTAAGTCTAGTCGTGTCCGACTCTATTTCTTAGCTGAAGAGCCGGTGTTGTCCGTAGACATCTGCAAAGTCATGTGGCCGGCATGACTGCATGGAGTGCCGTTACCTTCCTGCTGGAGCGGTACTTAGTGATCTACTCACATTTGCATGTTTTCAAACTGCTAGGTTGGCAGGAGATGGGGCTAACAATGGGAGCTCACCCCACTCTGCAGATTTGAACTTCCAACCTTTTGGTCTGCAAGTTCAGCAGCTCAGCGATTTAATCTGCTGCACCACTAGGGGCTCCTAAACTATATATATAAAAATGTAATGTGCATTTTATTATGGAGTAAACAACAAAACCACTGAACCAAATCACACCACATTTGGCCACAAAAGACATAGTCATCCAAAATAAGTCTTTCAATTAAAAAAACCTAAAAAAATAAAGTCCAAATTAGAGGACCAGGAAAAGCCGTTTTCCCCCTAGCTGCCAGTTAGAAGGGCAGGTCCCGCCCACTTCGTCTCCTAGCAACCCACTCAGCAACAATGGAGCTCAGAGCATCTTCACTCAGGCCTTTCCAACATTGCCTATAAAATACAGATTATCTGATTTGAACTGGATTATATGGCAGTATAGACTCAAGGCCCTTCCACACACCTATACAACCCAGAATGCCAAGGCAGGATAATCCACAGTATCTGATTTGAACTGGATTATCTTGAATCCACACTACCATATAATCCAGTTCAGTGTGGATTTTATACAGTTGTGTAGAAGGGGCCTCATATAATTATGTATTTATTTATTTACAGTATTTATATTCCACCCTTCTCACCCTGAAGGGAACTCAGGGCGGATCACAAGATACACATACAAGGTAAACATTTAATGCCATGTGAACATAGAGACAGAGACAGAGACACAGAAGCAATTTTAACATTCTCCAGCTTGCAGCTTATTGAGGGTGTGCTCGATTCTGCTCACAGGGGGAGCAGCTGCTTCATCATCCACTGTGACATGAGTCCTTGGATACTTCCTCATTCCAAATGCTGCTGGATGATTTTTATGGTGTTGTAAATTAGTTAAATTAGCCTCCCCGCATAAGCAATACCTAAATTCCTACTTGAAAAATGCAACTATCTTTTGGTTGCTTAGGTCAACAATGAGCAGGGCTATTTATTTTAATGGTCGGGTCCTCACTCCGACACAGGCTGGCTTCGAACTCATTACCTCTTGGTCATAGTGATTTACTGCAGCTGGCTACTAAACCAGCTGCGCCACAGCCCGGCCCCTATAATATAATCTAGTTCTAAGCAGATAATATAAGATTATAAATATAATATATAATCATTACTGTGGTATAATAATACACAACAATATAATCTCTAAAATCAGGACAGTAAATAAAGAGCAACACTCTGAAAACAGGGGAATTCCAGAAAGGAAACAACCAGGACCAGCTAACACCTCCCAACAAAGAATTCCCCCAGGCAGGAAGCAGCCAGGCTTTGAAGCTGCAAGACCATTAAATGCTAATCAAGGTGGATAATTGTACCATTCATACTTGCCTCACTGAGTCTATTCATTGCTATTCAACCAGGCCAATCAAGAATTCCACAAGGTAGAAAGCGGCCAGACTTGCAAGCAGTAAGGCTTCAGTGCTGTTCAACCTGGCCAACCAATATTTCCCCTAGATAGAAAACCCTCAGGTTTTGAAGCCACGAGGCTACTCCATCCCATTCAACCTGCCCAAGGAAGGATGCCCCTATATAGAAAGTGGCCAGGCTTTGAGGCAGCGAGGCTATTCAGTGCAATTCAAATTGGCCAAAAAACCATTCCCTAGATTGCAAGTACCCAGCCTTCCAAGCAGCAAGCCTATTCCATTGTATTCCAGCTCACCAAACAAGGATTTGCATAAGAAGAAAACGGCCAGGCTGTGAGGCTGCAAGGCTATTCACTGCTATTCCATCTGGCCAACAAATGATTCCCATAAGCCACAGCAACGCATGGCCGGGCACAGCTAGCAGATATATATATATATATATATATATATATATATATATATATATATATATATATAGTTTCAAATAATCTTTAATGTGTCAATGAAATTGGGACATTTTTCCTGCTGCCAAGCATTTTCAAGGATGGATACCTAGCAATTCTGGTCAGGCAACCTTTGTTTGTGGGAGAGGGAAGAGCATTTATCTCACAACACACTCAGGGATTACAGACAACACAATATTGTGTCCTGATATACAGTTTGGAAGGCTCTGCTCTAGAGAAATTCATTTTATGAGGACACAGGAAAAGCCCTTCAGTGCTGTGGCAATGCTGTGCATTGCTCTTCCTTTAGAAACCTGACTGTTACCAACTTTGGCTTTGTTTGAGCATCAAGTTTGAAAATTAGTTTCATTTAATCTTTTAATTATAACCTCTGAGGTCTAAAACTTTTATCGAATCTGTACATGTATATATGGTTTTGGCCATGTTAATGTGTTTTGAATTACTAAATAATTGTAATAATAATAATAATAATAATAATAATAATATTTTATTTTTCTATCCCACCTCTATCTTATCGAAGTGACTTGGGGAGGCTAACATGGGGCCAAGCCCAAAAAACAGAACATGAACAGAATTAAAAACATAAGTAAACAATATCAACAAAACAAATAAAATAAAACAGGTTAAAAACACAATATATGGCAATATATTTTTAAACTGTAATTTCTCTTGTACTGTTTACATTTTTAAAAATTGAGTTCATTGTACATAACCTTGTTTCATGCTTATTGACATCGCCTGTGGCTATCTCCACTCTAGGTTTCACGTTCCGCTTCTGAAATTTGGGATATTCCTAACCTGGCAATCCCTAACTAGAAGATCTGGAGAAATTAAAGAGAAATAAGAAAACAGGATTTTAAAAGTTCAGAATCATATCTGAGAGTTAACAGATCTAAATACCAAACACAATCTCTTTGAATGATTCAGAGGGGAACTTAATAATTGACTAATGCCTGAATGCTAACTTGAGAAGAAAGGATTGATTTTTTAAAATACACTTTAATTGATCAGACAGAAAGAAAGGGCAATACAGTGCCACAGAGTTCAAACCAGAAAACAAAACAGAATTGTAAGAAAGATACAACTATTTCACAGGCAGTGTGTAGCTGAACTGAAGTAAGTTTGATGAAAAAATCCAGTTCTCCTGTTCCTCCAAGCAGTGCCACTTCATTCCTTCCTCTGTGTTGCCAAAATCCAGTGATGCAATGAATGCCCTCTTCTTTTTTTTCTGGCAAGGAAGAATGGGCTAGTACATTTCAGGTGAACTGCTATCCATTTCTGCTTGCTGGATACCGAAAGCTACCCGTATCCGTTTTCCACTGCCTCTCAAAAATGGACG
Organism: Anolis carolinensis; assembly: GCF_035594765.1. Classification (NCBI taxonomy): domain Eukaryota; kingdom Metazoa; phylum Chordata; class Lepidosauria; order Squamata; family Anolidae; genus Anolis; species Anolis carolinensis. Next base: position 133,322,370 of record NC_085844.1, read on the forward strand.
TGCTGCCAAATGGGCGTTTTTGTCTCATATACGAAAAAGTGACTCTTTTTGGCCCATTAGCAGCAATGGGGAAATTACGAGGTTCCCTTTCTCCAGGAGCCTTTCCTTTCTTCTCTTTAAGGGAACCTGGGTGTCAGCAACAGGGTTAAGAAAACACCCTATCCAGCCCATTAAGATCTGGATTTTAAAAAAGCATCAGTTACCACTCTTAAGTTTCTGGATCCCTTCCCTTCTGTTTGTAGAGGAGGAGGAGATCGGGTTTAATGCTTCTTAAAGCTGTTCTACTTTAGAGAAGAGGCAGGCGCATACACTTTCTTCTCTCCCAGCATCACCAGTAGTATGCCACATACAGCTTTCCGTCCAAGGCATTTTAAGGAGGCCCAGAGAAAGAAGAGCAGAGAACAGAGAAGAGAACATGGATAGAATAAAAACACGGAAAACGCATAAAAATAACTGGGCCATAAAGTGCATATATTGAGGAATGAAGTCAAGAAAGGTACCCGAGAATGTTATCACAGATAAGGGACTTAGAATGAGATAAACATGGGAACTATTCCAATTGAAGGAATAGAATAAAGTGCAACAGATATTTATAACCAGGACAAGCCTTACAGGGGCGAAAATCATTCACCAAAAGCTTGTTGGAAGAACCAAGTTTTTAAGGCCTTCCTAAAAATTAAAAAAGGGAGCCCTGGTGGCGAAGTGTGTTAAAGCACTGAGCTGCTGAACTTGCAGACTGAAAGGTCCCAGGTTCAAATCCCGGGAGCGGAGTGAGTGCCTGCTGTTAGCTCCAGCTTCTGCCAACCTAGCAGTTTGAAAACATGCCAATGTGAGTAGATCAATAGGTACCGCTCCGGCGGGAAGGTAACAGCTCTCCATGCAGTCATGCCGGCCACATGACCTTGGAGGTGTCTACGGACAATGCTGGCTCTTTGGTTTAGAAATGGAGATGAGCACCAACCCCCAGAGTCAGACATGACTGGATTTAACATCAGGGGAAACCTTTACCTTTTAAAAAATTAAAAGAGTGGGGGCTTGCCTAATCTTTCTAGGGAGTGAGTTCCAGAGCCGGGGGGCCACCACGGAGAAGGCCCTCTCCCTTGTCCTCACCTACTGCGATTGTGAAGGTGGCGGGAGTGAGAGGAGGGCCTCCCCGGACGAACAAAGAGACCGCGTAGGTGCATAGGGGGAAATGTGGTCACGAAGGCATTTCACCTTATGGTGATCCCATTAATTTCATAGGTTTTCTCAGACAGGAATAATCAGAGGTGGTTTTGCCACATTTATTTATTTATTTATTTATTTACAGCATTTATATTCCTCCCTTCTCACCTCGAAGGGGACTCAGGGCGGATCACATTGCACACATAAAGGCAAACATTCAATGCCATGACATAGAACAGAGACAGAGACAAGACGCAGGCACCGGGCTGGCCTCGAACTCATGACCTCTTGGTCAGAGTGATTTGTTGATTTGTTGCAGTTGGCTTGCTTTCCAGCCTGCGCCACAGCCCAGTCCATCTTTTCTCTGAAATACATCCTATGCACTTGGTATTTACTAGTGATCTCCCATCCAAGTACTAATCACATTTAGTGCTTCTTAGCTTCCAAGATTTTATCCCTTAATATTTTCCCTAATCTTTCCTGATACATGAATGGTTCCAGCATATGATCACTTTTGGTTGGCTCTTTCTCTATCTTCCACCAGCAATATTCTGTTTTGAAAAGCTCCAAACAGATGTGTACACATTCTTTTGGATGTCATTGCAAATCTTAATGACTTCTGAAATAGAATTTCACTTTTTTCATGCTTATGTGCACTGGTGCAACATTTTCATTCGGATATTCACCCAACCCAGGTCCACATCTTGGTCAGTCACTACCATCATTGCATATATAATGGGACATTTTTTCTGTTCCAATATGCATGTTCTTACTATTTACCTTCAAGTCTTCTCTGACTTATGACACTCTTATTATAGAGTTTTCTTGGCAAAATTTGCTTCTAGATGGCTTTGCTTTTACCTTCCTCCGAGGCTAGGGACCTCATCACATTGAGGCTGAAGTCGGGGGACAGCAGGGGAAACTGTGGGACAGTGTAATGCTGCGTTTCCTTACCATGATGGGATTCTTTCCCATGACATTTCTCTGCTGTCCCTGGCTTCCTCCCACTTGCTTCCCTGCTTCTTCTATGAGGAGTTGGGTATACACCCGACTCCTCTGGACTTCATTTCTTGGTGCCCCACTGGAAGTAGCCCCATTGGGAGTAGCCCAGCGTCATCTGATAGGCTCTGGGGGACTCCATGCCAGCAGCACAGAGAAGCGCAGATAAAACGTTTCTCGGCCTCAGTGTGATGAGGTCCTAAGAGAGCATGACTTTGCCCACACAGAGGGTTTCCATGACTGAGAATCCATGATTCTAGAGAGCAGAACCTATTATCCAAAGTTGTAGTCCAATGCTCAAATCAACACACCAAAATAGCTCTCTGTTTTACTGAGTGGTGTTTATCATTTATATCTGTTTCGCAAATTTTGGAAGGAAACTTGGTCACCAAAAGCTAGCCTTTAATAGGACATTAAAAGACAGCATCTCATTTCAAATTCTGGAGGGAAAAACATTTCTTACACTCCTCTATTGGGAGAACTAAACATTTATTACCCTTCCCTGTTTCTTGTTCTTCAACCAGTTACCAGTCTGCAAGAAGATCTATCTGTTCTCGAATGATTTTGTCAAATGTTCTTTGAAAGTCCAAGTATAAATGTCTTTTGGTTCTCTCTCTGCACGTACATTATTATCACCCTCTAAGTACCCTAGGGGGAATATATTGTGAGAAAAACATCTCCTCAAAATGCTTATAGATTCTTACTCAGTAAGAATTGTACTGTTTGATTCATAGTGCTTTTTAAAACAGTGATTAGCACCAATTTGGTTGGAGATGAGCAAAAAAAAAAAAGCTAACTATTCATGTTCACTAGTAAGAATTTATTGACTGTAAGAGTTATTTAATAGAAAGACCAAACTGCTTCAGATGGTGGTGGACTCTCTTTTGGAGGATTTTAAGCAAAGGCTGGGTGGCTGTCTCTCAAGAATGCTTCAGTTGTGTTTTCCTGTATAGCAAGGACTAGATGGCCCTTCCAGTCCCTTCCAACTCTACAATGCTAGTTCATATCCGGAACAGTTACTGAACTTTTTAAAGACTTACTGACCTTTCATTTTGTGGATCTTTCCCTTACTGTCCTGAGATCCCCCTTTAAAAACAGGTTGGGAAACCCTAGTAAATAGACTCATTCCAACATAAACAATGCCCAGTGCCATTGACCAAGGATATGATTGGCTCAAAGGCCACTAAATAGAATGCCAGAATTCTAGTGGTGCTGACCTTGCCTATGCAAAAGAAGAAAATAAAACAAAAATATAACCAAAAAGTGGGGGAAGCTTTGTACAGGGAGTCGTTGAGGTAGAAACATCTGACTTATAAATGATTCATAGTCAAGAACAGGAATGAAACAAGAGGAAGTGAAAGAAATCTACCCCTCAGAGGGAAATTCACTCCTATAAGAGTTATCATGGGGAAAAGGTGTCTCCAATGAAGCTTTATCCCTGATCTTTGTTTCCACAACAAACCACATTATTCAAAATCCAGTTAAAAATACGGCACACACATCCCTGCCATCAATCAATCATTAAAAGCCTGTTTGTATAAGGAAGTATTTTTCTTGTAGAAGAAGGACAATGGATGGTAGCCTTCCATGGATAGGAATTCTACAGGTTGTGAATGGCCGCTGAGAAAGCTATCACTAGATAGACCTGTGATGGTGGCAGGACTAAGAGAAAGCCTTTCCCCGAGGATATTAAAACTCTAGCAGGTTCATAAAGGAAGATACGATCTTTTGGACAGCCTGGATTTAAGCCATATAGAGCTTTATAGGTCATAATCAGTACTTGGAATTGTGCCCGGTAAAGAATCAGTTGCCAGTGAATCTGTTTGAAGAAGGGAATGATATACTTTCTGTAACTGGCCATAGTCAGCATCCCGGCCACGACTCTTTGGACCTGCTGACGTTTTTGAACATTTTCCAAAGGTAGCTTCATGTAGAGTGTGTTACGTTAGTCCAAATGGGATATAATCAAGGATGTACAACTGTAGCCAGATCTAAGTGGTTAAAGAATGGTTGAAGCTGGCTCTCTATACTTAATGTGCAAATGCATTCCTGGCTAGGGCTGAAACCGGGGGAGTCAGAGCTCAGGACTCAATATAGGGGTTTAACAGAGAGACTGAGTTTGGGCTTGGATGGGGTGGCATATGGATTCAGCACAGGCTGAATTCTTGTTCCCTGATCTGCTTTTCTCTATCACAAGGAGCCTATTTTGAAGGAAATAGATTATAATTGCTTATTTGTTTAATAATTTTTAATAAATCATTCTCATTACTTTTGGGATAGAACACGTATGTTAAACACTAGAAGGGAAAAAACTTAGTCCTGATGATCTCATAGGTCAAAGGCCTGGGTATAAGTTGGAAGCCTCAGTTCCTCCAGGAAGCACTCAGATTACTATAAGGCTGTGCCTCCTAATTCTATATAAAAGAAGTAACCCAGATGAATACCATAGTCAGTGGTGTTTAAAGCCACTGAGAGTGCCAACAGAATCAAGAAAAACAACAAAGACAGGTCCCTCCAGTTTTTCCTGCTTTCATTCCACAAGGTCTGTAGTAAAAAAAGTAAAGGTTTCCCCTGACGTTAAGTCCAGTCATGTCTGACTCTGGGGGTTGGTGCTCATCTCCATTTCTAAGCCAAAGAGCCGGCGTTGTCCGTAGACACCTCCAAGGTCATGTGGCCGGAATGACTGCATGGAGCATCGTTACCTTCCCGCCGGAGCGGTACCTATTGATCTACTCACATTGGCATGTTTTCGAACTGCTAGGTTGGCAGAAGCTGGAGCTAACAGCAGGCGCTCACTCCACTCCCGGGATTTGAACCTGCGACCTTTCGCTCTGCAAGTTCAGCAGCTCAGTGCTTTGCCACCGGGGCCCTAAATTGCAAATATGGGACTCATTAGAATCAAAAAGGGGGCTGATACAATTCAATGAGACTTTAAAAAAAGTCTAGAGAGCTATTTGAAGCACTTCTACTAAGATTCCCTAGGAAGGGAGGAAAAGGAAAGAGAACACTTGGAACTGATGCATTGTCACTCATAATCCCGAAGTTTTAAAGGGGACGAGAAAACCAGAGGCATTTCCTAAGGCTTTGCAGGAAAGATCTGTGAGATTAGAAAAAAAGGGAGCAGGATAGTTGGAGGTCTCATGAATCCCTTTGGTTTGAACCTGAACCATGCTGGGTATCATTGTCAATGAAAGGCTGATAAATCCTGATTTTTTCCTGAGTCCCAGTGGATATTGAGAATAATGAGATCATTTCTCCCCATACCTTTGTGATACTTGGAATTCCCACCTTGAAATGACAGGAAATTGCACAAGCACATTTCTTTTGGCATTTTAAAAAAATAAATCAGCATCCCATGCGATGGCACCACTCTGCATGTTCTCAAAGAAAACTTGCACGTTGATTTGGGGAGGATGTTCTCAGCAGCCATCTGTTCTTAAGACACTTAAAAAAATTGTTTCCTTTTCAATGGGAAGATATACCTCACATGCTTAGCCACTTCCCCTTATGGAAAATTATTTCATTCCTCTGTATAAAACATCCTGTGTGTATTCATAGTGTATTCACTTAATCTGCCAGAATTTTTGAATTCAAGGTGGCAGCTTTAATGCTATTACTGTATAGTCTAGAGTAGGTATGACCTGCAAGCATAGGCTGGAATCCCACTAGTACACTTGATGGAGTAACTGAACTACAGTAGGCAGTAGCACCAGCAGGAACAAGACTGTGAGCATAGCACCCATACAGGAAGCTTTGCTTTGGACAAGCTAAATCCCTATGTTTATTATTTTTAACTCCTCTAGTAAATTTGAGTTTACTCTGAGCATTAACTTTTTGGACTTTCCTCTTAAAAATACTGGCTATTAAATTGTATTTGCCTTGTATTTCTTTCTCATGTTCATTAAATTCCATCCCATCTGAACTTTCTTTGTACATCCACCCGGGTTTCGTTAGATAGTTCCCACTTTTCTTCCTTACTGAAATTGCTTGCAGTTGTGCCTTCAATATCGCACCTTTGAGAAACTCCCATGCATCATGAATTTCTTTCCCTTTGATCATTTCTGATCATGGAATCTTGCCCAGTATTTCTTGACATCTAGAGTACATCTCTGATGATATTTGGCTTCCTCTTTTCGTTGTACAACAAATCTCAAGGGGTCATGGTTGCTCCCACTCAAGGATACTAATATTTCCACCCCATTTACCAGTTCACCTCTGTTAGTTAGGATCATCCAAAATAGCTGATCCCCTGTTGCATTCTCCAGCTTTGGGAAATGAAACTGTCTGCAAAGCTATTGAGAAATTTGTTAGACTTTACCGTTTTGGCAGTGCTATTTCCAACAAATATTTTTAAAAAAGTTTTCCATTACTACTAAATCTCACTTTTTGAGGGTTTGGTCATTTCTTTTAGGAAAGCAACATTGTAATTTTAAGTCTGGCGGAGGCCCCACAGCAGACTCCCAAAATGAAGCAATTGTTGTCTGTTTTCCATTAAACTCTTACCCAAATGCTCTCAATCTTTTTTTCATGCTCCACATTATGGTTCTCCTCAACAGGTATACACATCTTTGACATTTAATGATGCTCCTTCTCCATTCCTGTTTAATCTAATTCTTTTGAATAAGTAATACCTCAGTTCCAATCATGGAACTCATCCCACTAAGCTTCAGTGATTTCAATCAAATATATTTGCCTTTCTGTGTGAAGAGTTTAGGTTCATCTTGTTTATTTCACATGCTCTGGGAATTAGTGTATTTCTTCTACTCCAATATGCATCTAAGTCATTTTCCTAGCTGATTCTTGTTGTATTTATGCAGACTACTGAGTGCTTGTCTGATAAAGCACAGATATTGCTGGCCATTGCAATAACTCAATCATCACCCACCTTTTATTTATTTATGTATTTATTTCCTGCTTTTCTCCCATGGGTGGGAGTCAAAGTGGCGTACCTTCATCATCCTATTTTCTTCTTCCTGTTTGCTGAGCTCCAAAAACTTGGGGAGTAGCTATACAGTGTTCCCTCACTTATTGCGAGGGTTAGGTTCCAGGACCACCCGCAATAAGTGAAAATCCGCAAAGTAGGGGCACTATATTTATTTTAATATTTATATATTATTTTGTCTTTATCAACCCATCGTGTGTTGATAAATCACCTCCTTCTCCTCCCCTTGCCACTTGCGCTCCTCCCATTGCTGCTTGGGCTCCCGTTGTCGCTTGGGCTCCCTTTGGCTTCTCCTTCCTCCCTTTCTTAGGCTGTAAATTGTAATTTTTTATGATTTATAATAGTCTTTTAGAGTTTATTGAAAAACCGCAAAACAGCGAATCCGCAAAAAGTGAACTGCAAAGTTGTGAGGGAACACTGTACATGGCTAGTGACTGTTGCCTCTAATCATAACTAAGGGCTTATCTGCACCACATAATTTAGCTCATTATGCATGTGCTTCAAAAGCAGCCCTAGATGTCTGTGCTGAATCCAATGTTGTTATTTACATGGCTGAGGAATGCAGAAGCTCTGCTGGGATGGAGCACATCCCACCTCCTTGGTGTTACGATTACTGCCATCATTCCTAGCTGGCCTCTGAGCTTTCTGCAAGTTACCGGCCATCATGTCTCTGTTAACATCAGAACAGGATTCCCGCATGGCCAGCATGAAGGAGGGGGTGATCTCTCCTTCTTTTTGCTGATCATATGGGTGTCCTGTTCTGACATCAGCTAGGAAGAGGAGATCACCTGATATCTGAGCATTTCTGCCAATGAGAGAATGGGGTACTTGCATGAACAGGAGGAAGGAAGACTATTGTCCTTGTGGATGTTCTCGTACAGCTGTGGCAGTGGCATCTCTGCAACCACCCCCTTTGATGTTCCATCTGGACAAGAGATCAGGCTGAATTATATCTGATCTGCACTGAAATGTTTTTTAAAAACCACAGGGATGCTCACCAAAAATAGCTGTGAAGCCAGCAAGCCTTCCATTCAAGGTTAATCCAGGGCTTTTGGGTTAGTGTGGAGAAGCCCTAAGCCAGTGACTCAGCAGGACTTGTCCATGAACTCAGGGAGGGTGTATGCCCCTCTCCCCAAACAAACAAAAACACCCACACAACCCTCAAAACAGTGTGACTAAACAAGCAACCATGACCTCCAAAACCTTTCCTGTCTCTTCAGAACCTGAGCTCCAGCGACTGAGAAAGCAGCTATTTAGAGCTAGTGGCTGTTTGCTCTGCCCCCAACCAAGGCAATGACTTAGCAGAAGCCCTGAGATTTGGAGAAAGAAGTCTGAGAGTATACAAGTCTCAGCATGGTAGAGCTTAGGGGAATAAAGGACAACTTTACATAAACTCACAAGCATTTTACAGCTGAAAATTGATATTGACTTTATAACATCAGAATTTTATTAGCTAAGATTTCTGACCCAAACATTTCTTAATTACTTTATAGTGCTTAAAAGTCTACTTTTTGTTATATAGGTTGAACACTAGGTATATGTACATTTTTGCAACTTTATCCTCTCACATGCTTTATTGCAATCTCTACTAGTTCTTAACTATGGGGACCATGAGGTCACTGGTCCTGAAATTCCAGCTTTTGTAGGTCAATCTCTAGCTCTTTGACTTCTGCAGGGATGCAAGAGAAACTATGAATCATGCCCAGTTGCTCAATGAGAAGTATGGCAAGCTTTCATCTGCTTTCCAAAGATTTGGCCAATCGGAGGAAAGCCATTGGATGATTAACCATATATAGACAAAGGTTTCCCCTGACGTTAAGTCCAGTCATGTCTGACTCTGGGGATTGGTGCTCATCTCCATTTCTAAGCCGAAGAGCCGGCGTTGTCTGTAGACACCTCCAAGGTCATGTGGCCGGCATGACTGCATGGAGCGCATATATACTTGTGTATATATCCACCTCACGTACAAGCCGAGAGCAGATTCTGGAGTCAAAATTATACATTTTGATATCATCTTTGGATGAATTGAGGGTCATACTGTGAGAGTGAAAAGGGTCAGTGCTGTATCACTACCTCATCACACAGACTGATTTGCCAGTCGTACACCGCTTCCTTTTAACTTTCAGCATGAAGCCCATTAGACGACAAACAGGAACTTCTGGCCAGGTTCCGTGCCAAAAGAGGAGAGGAAGTGGTGCACGCAGCTACCATGGCAACACGGGAGCCTTCCCATATTGTCTTACCAGAAATGGGAGAAAGCCACATGATGCAGGGTGTGGAATGATGGCTTCTCCAGTCCCCCCACCCCATTGGGAGCCCAGGCATTTGCCATGATTTATGATGAATCCATGGGCCTTTGTGATGAGGTTCTTAGGGGGGACAGCTGTCCCTGGCCATCCTTGTCATTTTCACAGCCATGTACTAAAAAGTCCTATTGCACTTTACTCAGAGAAGTAAGTAGTACTTATTTCAATAAAAGTAAAGGTATAGAATTGATTCTTATATTAAAAAGGACTCCAAAAGAAGCATTGGCTCATTCTACCTTCTCAGAGCTCTTTTGGGGAGAAATACCAAAAAGCAGCCCATGTCACTGTCATATTCAAAAAAAGCCAGAAGTGGCATCATAGTGGTGAGAGTAGAGTAGGTCGGTGCTTCTATTAGGTTCTGCTCAAGTAAGAAGTCATTAGACACATCTCAATATAACAATAAGACAGGAATCTAATACTTAAACAATGGACTTAAACTATGGATTGTGGTTGGTTTTCAGATCTTTCCATGTCTGTGCATGTTTGAAATCACAGGAAGCCTATTTACCTCCTTTCATGAATAAAGGAACAAAGTTGGATCAAACAAGTTGTGTGTCCAACCTGCAAATAGATTGTATTGTGCTTTATTAAGCTGAAACTCTTAATTTACCATCATTCCAAAATGGTTAATGAAATGCTCCAGTGAATATACATATAGACACACACTTCTGTTAGTTACATGATCCTTTGAAAAGAAGTAAGCCATAAATGTCTCTTTCACTCCACACACTATGAATAGAAAATGATTCGTCCTCTTTGAAAAGCAGCAGCCACATCTTACTGGAATTTTAAATTACTAATAAAAATATGAGCAGTTTTAAATTAATTAATAGGGAGAGGAAGACATATAGAAAGCAACTGAGCAAGGAAAAGCCCTGTTTTCTGCTTAAAAGCCCCTGACACATTAAATCTTCAGCACAGAGGAGAATATGCCACTTGCTTATTGTACAGAAGTAACATACATAAACCATGATTAGAAAAATTAAATCAAGTGTCAGAGAAGAAGGAAGCTGGCACACTGGGGTCTTCTTCCCTTGAATATGGCTCTGCTTATTTTCCTGTGTAATTATCATTGCTTTCAATAAATGTTACTCTGGACCCAACAAATGTTTTGTGAAACTGATTATTTGAGATGATACAGAAGACTTGTAGGCTCTAAATCAGTCTGAAAATTAAATTTATATGTCTCTGTTCCAGACTATAAGTGGAATAAAATGTGTCTGTCGCTACTATTTAAGTCCAGATGAGCAGAGATGCATTAAAGCATACATAAGGTGCAAAACTGTTACAAACATGAACAGGAATTTTATCTCTAGTCTGGAAGATCTTTGGTCAGACAAGAGTCATTGTACACACATGGACTGAACATTTGAAGGTTGCTAGATTCTGGAAGTGCTAGAATTTTAATTAATACAACAGATAAATAACAAAGATTGTCTTATTCTCATTTGTCAGAAGTTGCAAAATGTACTGTATTAAGGCTTAATTATTTAGCTATTAATAGTAGTAATGTGGCAAAAAGTGTTAAATGATAGAAAATTTAAGCAGACATACAAATACTTTTTACAAAATTGGGAGCGGGGTGGGGGCATGGATCCACCATCCCCATGGAGAGAGATACTTGTTAACTGAGAAAATTGAGGGCTTATGGGTCAGATTTATTTCATATTAGCACAATGCCAAAATAGTGTAATAGTTTGAATGTTGGACTATAGGACCTCATCACATGAGGTCCTTAATTTGGGGGGGGGGGGTAGAGGAATCCGTAGGGCAGAATGGCAAATTTTGGGGAGCTGGATGAATCTGTCACCCACATCACCCACTTGATATTAGAGGGGATTATCATATCCACCAAACACTGGAAAGTGTAACTTTCTGGCTTGCTCCCATGCTGTCCCCAGCATTTAAAATCTGAAAACACGTAGATTCCCATGTTTCAAATTCCCCATCATAGAACACCTTGCCGACTCAGCCAGCATGGATCCCCACTGGTGTTGCACTGTAGCCCTGGTACACACCACACAATGTTCAGGTAATTCAATAAGTAAAAGTTAATTAATTACTACAGTAGAGTCTCACTTATCCAACATAAACGGGCCAGCAGAACGTTGGATAAGCGAATATGTTGGATAATAAGGAGAGATTAAGGAAAAGCCTATTAAACATCAAATTAGGTTATGATTTTACAAATTAAGCACCAAAACATCATGTTATACAACAAATTTGACAGAAAAAGTAGTTCAATATGCAGTCATGTTATGTAGTAATTACTGTACGAATTTAGCATCAAAATATCATGATGTATTGAAAATATTGACTACAAAAATGCATTGGATAATCCAGAACGTCGGATAAACGCATGATGGATAAGTGAAACTCTATTGTATTTATAAAAGGGAAAAGGAAAGTAAAAAAAAAAGAAATAGCAAAAGTACAAAAAGTAATTCCCAACAAGTTCAAAAGTCTATCAGCTTTTGAACCAAGGCATCAAAAAGCAATCCACAGAGACCTGAGTGAACGCCAGGCAAAAGAATCCTTAGGCAGGGTATTGTCCAAAAGTTATATCCATAGACATGAAAACAGGAACACAAGAAAGGCAAAACCTCCAAGAACAGGAAGTCATAAACAGGAAACAAACCAAGAATCTTGAAATACATGAACCATGAACTTAGGTCTAGAAGCCAGGAGCCCTTTTCCCTTTTTACAACATTGTTCCCACTAAAGGTCTGAGAGCCCAGAAACCACTTAAAAGGCCTAAATCCCTCCCATGACTTCACTTCTCACACACCTGCTTTTTCTCTCCTAATCTCTGAGCCTCTGAGAAAAACGGGCTTGTCTTTGTTTTACATTCTGCCTCCTAATTTCAAGGCGACTGGATCTGGAAAAAACCTTTGTCTCCCACATTATCCTCCGAAGGCTATTCTGCCCTATTCTCATGAGAATTGATATCACTTTCTCCCATTGCCTGGGAACGGCCTGGTGATTTCAAAACATTTTTCCCCAGGCCCCTGCTATCTACCACAGACTCCTTGGAAAATACAGGTTGCAACCCATCAGCCCCTTTCTCATCCTCTGAGCACTCAGAAAGCTCATCTGATGCTTGCCAAGCTACAACACCCGGAAGTAACTGTGCATCATGTGATAGGATTTGGCAGCCTCCGTGCTGGCTACATTGGCAAAGTGTTCTGCTATGGGTACAGTTTCCAATGTCATTAGGTCCTATGACTCAGAAGACCAGGGTTTGAATCCCTGCATAGTCATGGAAACGGAAGGAGAAGGAAAATCCACTTAGATCAAATATAACCAACAAATCCCATGGTAGAGTTGCCATAAGTCAAATAGATTTTAAGGTACATGGCAACAACAAAGCTGTAGTACCAGCATTGCTTTGGAGAATTATGAACTTTTGTTAATGAATGTCCAGTTTCAACTGTTCTGGAAGATGAGTTGTTATTGTTATTTGGTTGTTATTTATGGTGCATATCAGTTGTGCTTGAAAAAACACACGTCTCCTAATTGCCTGACAAACAAGCTAGTCAGAATGAATGAAAACAATAATTGGAGTGCAATATAGATATTTTACACCAGACTATCCCAAACATCGACTGCAAATTCGGTGAAAATCCATCTAGCCATTTACATGTGACAGGCTAAGAGACAGAAAATAGTGATATGTCAAAAACATACAGTTTTTGAACTCAGCTCATTGAATTATTTCAAAAGATGTCCTACATTATAAATGAAATATAAATATTTAAAACAAAAAATATGGTTTGGCCCCAGGCTCTTCCAAAACAAAATTTCTGTTTGTCACATAATGTGTATTTAAAGTCTATCTCAAACATGTCCTCCAAATCTGGAGAAAATGCAATGAACAAATAATTGGATCAGGCTGCCCTCAAATAGTTACAAACAAAACAAAAACGGATAATAGATTTTAGAATATCACATTGCATGTACTAATTAGCTTATAAAGGTGCCTCTGCTATAATCTGCACTCCTTAGTTACTTTTTTAGCATTAAGCTGAAATGTCATTGTCAACAGCAAAGTAAGATAACACTTCATGCATCTGATGAAGTGGACTCTAATCCACAAAAGCTTATGCCATAAAGCTGTGTTTAGCATTAAGTGCCCAGCATTCATTGTTATTAAAAGGGATTATTATATCTAACCTACCGCTCCTCCTCTGCTCAAGCATAGTAGCAATGTTATATTATGCTCATTGCATTTACGTGAAACCAAAATATTCTTCCCAGTAAGATGGCTAGCTTTGTTTAATAGTAATCTCTTCTTAGAAAATGTATGTTCCACTAGTTTTCCTTTTAAGTATTTACAAATTGATCAACGTGTACTTTTTCCCAAAGGTTTTCTGGGTACAAAAGTTATACAAACATTTGCATTCCAAGGTCCATTAGTCAGGATTGTTTGCTGTTCATGTATTTATCTACAGACAGGTAAACTGGAAGATAAATATTTTGTAACATACAAAATTCATGTGTAAAATCTAGCAGATTTTCGTTTTCAAATAGATAACCACTTTAGTTACAGGATGATAAAGTCTCTCTCCCTCCTCCCTCCCTCTCTGTTTGATTAATGATTTGTATAATTAACGTGTATAGAAACAGCACATTGAATGCCACCTTGGGGATCTTTTAATCAAAGAGCAAGATAGATATGTGCAAAAGAAATAAAATATATATGGAAGTTTTTAAGGGAAAAAAAAAAAACCAAAACAGCATAGTAGTCCTATATAAATCAATATAGTGTGGCCAATTTACTATTGGCACCCATTTATTGGAAGCTCCTAACTTCCATAACTAAAATTAGCAGGTGTAACTTTTTATGGAAGAGAGATATTTAAAACCTGTTAATTGCTGCAAATTAGATCCCTATTAAATGCAGAGCTGCAGAGGCAACATTAAAACATGGCAATTTTGAATTAATAGTGCATGTGACAAGAGAAATGCTTTGAACTTAATACAACATTCAGTGATTTAAAAGTTACCTGTTGAAGACCAGAGTTTATATCTTCAACCTGAACATGGAAGCAGAGAAGCTCTCTGCCCTGTAATGATGAGTTGTGAAGTCGTATGATATTTTTGCATATAACTTACATTGTACATTCCCACATTTTCAAGTGTGAATCCAGATGGGGATCAGATTTATTTTAGGTGTTTTTCATATTACACAAGAAGTCAGAAGAATGGCAGCAATGAGAAACTTCTCAATCCACTTGGTACTATATATTTTGTGCTGTCATGCCATACACTAACAGTGGTTCCCAACTTGTGGTCCATGGACTACCAGTGGTCCCCAAAAACTAAAATATCCTTCGTGGCCTCACCATTACCACACCGTTGCAATGAGAGTGACTGGTCTTGCGAAACTCTCTTATAGTGCCGAGGCATCAGGGATGTCGGAAGGGGAGAGGCTGACTACCTACGAAAGGTGCAACAACAAGCCTCCTGACTGCTGCTTCTCCTCCTGCTTCCTCACCCTGAGCAGAGCCATTTAATGTGGAGCCTGGAAGCGAGGGCGCCTTGGTGTCTTCATTTTTAGGTCTGTTCCTGGAGTAATTTGGGGTGCTGATTCAGAAAATTGCATTGGATAGACTACATAGGTCTAGATCAGGGGTCCCCAAGGTACCCCTGCGGCCCTCCAAGGTAATTTACCTGGCCCCCACCCTCATTTATTTAATAATTTTATATCAGGTTTAATAATATAAATTGTATATACATATAATATTGATAATAATATTATCATTTTATACAATACAATACTAACAATAATATCATATAATAATATTAATTATATGTTATATATTACATATAATATTACAATATAGTGGTATAGTTCAATATAGTATAATGCTAATATTGTGCTATGGTAATAATATAATATATTGTATGTACATACAGCTGCTCTGAGTTCCCTTCGGGGTGAGAAGGGTGGGATATAAATGTAGTAAATAAATGTAGTAAATGACTAAATAAATAACTTTGGACTTAGGCTCACCCAAAGTCTGAAATGACTTGAAGACACACATCAACAACAACAATCCTAATTAACCTGACTATCTCATTGGCCAGAAACAGGCCCACACTTCCTATTGAAATCCTGATAGGTTTATGTTGGTTAAAATTATTTTCATTTTTAAATACTGCATTGGTCTTTCATTGTTATTGTTGTTGTTTTGCACTACAAATAAGATATGTGCAGTGCATAGGAATTTGTTGGGGTTTTTTTTCAAATGATAATTCGGCCCCTCAACAGTCTGAAGGATTGTGGACCGGCCCTCTGCTTTAAAAGTTTGAGGACCCCTGGTCTAGATTATTAAATATGGTTTTCTGTGGGCGAGCAGATGGCGACTACTAGATGGCATATGTTCTGTATCAGAAACTAGAGCTGATGTGGTCTATCAAATGCAATTTTCAGAATCAGCTCCCCAAATAACCAATCAGAATCTAAAGTTGACGAAAAACTGATTTGTAATCCCTTTGGTACTAATGTTGGAGAGTGGTCAAGCGGTCCCTGGTCAAAAAAAGGTTGGGAACTACTGCTGTAGAAAGTGGCAGAGAGCCGTGCTACCATGATGCATAATAATAATAATAATAATAATAATAATAATAATAATAATAATAATGAGGAGGAGGAGGAGGATGCAATGGACACTGCTTCCAGGATCAGAGTTTGAACTAAATCAGACATATCTTTATGTACATAGCCCCATGGCTCACAGAATGAGCAACCAAGCATTGTTGTTAGGTACATCCAAGTCAATAGGTGTATGGCAACCCAAAGGTGAAAGCATCTTGGAATTTTCTTGGAAAGATTTGTGTAGAATACATTTGCTATCGCCTTCCTCTGGGGCTTATCTATACACTGGTTGCTTAATCTGTGGCTTCTCTAGACTAGCTCTGGAGGTGGCCACATACTCCGTGTCTGACTTGCATCAGTGGTGAGGTGGAGTCCACATGGTCCAGCTGGGTTGAAACTGATGTGGCCCTGCTGGACCATCAGCTTCATTTTCCTGTTGCCATCACTGTTTCGTAGGCAGCAGAGCTTTGGGAGAGCTCTGGGCTGTTATAAGTACTGATATCAGCAAAAGTGTCCACATGAACAGGGAGAAGAAGTGGTGGTGATATGAAGAGAATGGATGCATCTCCACTGGAAGAATTAATGAAGTTTGACACTCCTTTAACAGCCATGGCCTAATGTTATAAAATCGTGAGATCTGTAGTTTTACAAGTTCTTTAGCCTTCTCTAATGAAGAGTGCTGGTGCCTCACCAAATTACAAATCCCAGGACTCCATAGCATTGAGCCAGGGTAGTTAAAATTGTGTCACATTGCATTAATTTGACAATGTGGATGCCCCATTCTCCTTATAATTTTTTTTCCGCTTTTTTTAATCAATATTTTTATTGGATATAAGGATATATTGCCAACTGCATTGTCAATCTTCTTCATTGTGAACAATTCACACAACACATTCACTTCCCTGACACAAGTGTAGAGCTGCAGAATGGGCCACTATTATTATTGTTATTATTATTATTATTATTATTATTATTATTATTATTATTATTATTATTTTATGAAACAGCAAACAAGATAGATATGCTGGATTTCGTATCACAAAATCACAAGTCGAACACCTCCGAAGCGTTTAGGACTGTGTGATATATTTTCGGATGATGTGCACAGATCCCAGTAGGGTGGTCTTTTGCAGTTGGCAGATCGTAATTTTGTCAATTTCTATTGTTTCCAAATGCCGGCTGAGAACTTTTGGCATGGCACCCAGTGCGCCCATCACCACCTGTACTGGTTTCTGCCAGAGTCTTTGAAGTTCAATCTTGAGGTCCTAATAGTGGCTGAGTTTTTCCTGTTGTTTATTATTATTATTATTATTATTATTATTATTATTATTGACACAACGACGTTGTATGACACAGCAAACAAGATAGATATGCTGGATTTCGTTTCACAAAATCACAAGTTGAACACTTCCCAAGTGTCTAGGACTGTGTGATGTATTTTCGGATGATGCGTGCAGATCCCAGTAAGGTGGCCTTTTGCAGTTGGCAGATCGTAATTTTGTCAATGTCTATTGTTTCCAAATGCCGGCTGAGATCTTTTGGCACGGCACCCAGTGTGCCCATCACCACCGGGACCACCTGCACTGGTTTCTGCCAGAGTCTTTGAAGTTCAATCTTGAGGTCCTGATAGCGGCTGAGTTTTTCCTGTTGTTTTTCTTCAATGCGACTGTCACCTGGGATGGCAACATCAATGATCCAAACCTTGTTCTTTTCCACAACTGTGATGTCTGGTGTGTTGTGTTCCAGAACTTTGTCAGTCTGGATTCGGAAGTCCCACAGTGTCTTTGCGTGTTCATTTTCCACAACCTTTGCAGGTGCCACCTTGACGTGGTGGGGGGGCTTGACTGCTCCAATGATGACTGAGGGCTGTGCTGGCGGTAGTGTAACTACCGGTAGGTCCAACCAAGCCAGAGAGGCCTCAGCTGAGGAGCAGAACTAAGAGCACCTAACCCATTCGCATTATGGAGAATCAAACCCAAACGAAGTCTATACTGGCTCGGTCGTCGCCCAGGATAAAAAGGACCGCGGTGGATGCTGCTGATTCTGGACATCCATTGACAAGTGGGCTACGGAATCATCAAACCCCAAATGAACAGTCACAGAAGCGGCAGAAATACACAATGCCAGAAAACCGCACAATTATTATTATTATTATTATTATTATTATTATTATTATTATTATTATTATTATTATTATATTCCACTTTATATTTCTAAAAAGAGACCATGCTATATTTCAAACTGATTGCACATACTTTCATATCTCAACCTTCCATTCAGAACACCCCATCAAATCTATCATTTACAGCCAAGCCCTTCAGTACAAGCACATCCACTAAGAGCCAGAAGACAGAGACTCACAACTCATGGATTTGCAAGAATCATTTCTCCAATTGTAAAACCCACCTAGTGAGGTGAAAAAAGAAATCAGCAAGGCACAGCCAATACCGAAGAACAATCTACAAGACAGATCAGAACCAGAAAATGATGAACAAACACCTACAGCTCACAGTTGAGACTACTCAAACAAGCTGCAAAAACTTTGAAGAATACTACTACCCACACACAGGCTCTGATGGTAGGTCTTTACTTGCTTACATACAGCCTCCTAATTTCAGATAACTATTCACCCACAGCAGGGCCTGCCACAAATTGGTATGCCAACTCTCCATTCACGTCCATTTTGGTAGCAACGGTATTGGTTTCATTCATCTGCTCATACTGTACTGTTAACAGTGATGCTCTATACATTTGACAAATAGCAGTCTCTATGCAAGGAGATAATTATACACAGATCAGATATTAAAAGTAGTAATGTCTTCAAACCAGTGGTGGAACATTTTAATCTTCCTGGAAATAGTATCATTACCTTTCAAGCGGATATTCTGAAACAAAGAAATTTCAAGGAAGATTGGAAAGAGAAGTAACTGTACTGGGATATAGTCATAAATTCCAATCTATCAGCAGAGATAATGGTATACTATGTACAATGAGATTCTCCCCAGAAGATTTTCCCAGTTCTAGGAAATTGACTTTTTTTTTTTAGCATTGTCACACTTTTTTAGGCATTGCCTTAAGTATTCATTAAGTATTACTGTAGTGTTTCTTAAATATTGTTTAGGCATTGCTTTGTTATTGCTTCAGGTATTGATTTTCTTAAATCTGATTTAAAGTTTTGTTTTCATACCTCAGGACAATAGATGAGCTCCATGATCTGTATCATCTTCCTCAATGCTTTATCACCTGGGACACAATTTTCAATTTTCTGTATCTTATTACAATCTGACAGCATCCCTCCCCAAAATTTTGTCATTCCTATATCCATATGTCTCCTGGACTGATATCCATGAAAGTGCATGCCAAAATACATCGGTGACTCACATAAGTGCTGTTTGATTCCTTCATTTCCTCCCTTTCCATTTTACGCAGTTTGCTGCTGCTATATGTTATTTTCCAGAAGCACAAAATGTGTCCGATCGCACATTAATGTCTGATGGGGAGGCTGGTGTTAGCCAAAGGCCCCAGAACAGAAGCCCAACATTCTGGACTGATATGGTATTTGAGTCCCCAAGAGCACCAGGTAGAAGGAAAGAAATACAGACTTTCAAATTTACTGAAATATACATAATTAATAAACCCAGTCATACCTGAAATCAGCATATCCCCAAATGCCATGCTGGCAACGTGCTCTTTCTGGCGCCTCTTAAAAATCTGTGAGAATTTTTAATACTGGTTTTGATATTATTCATCACTGACATCACCATGGATCAGAGCAGTGCTAGAAAACACATCTACAGGGATCCTACTCCAAGCTACCAGCAGTACCACTTCTCCCATATGGTAACAGAGTAAAACCGCAATTCCAATCTGCTAATATAGCAATACAGTGATGCTCCAGCAATGCAGCAGGGCTGAGGAGCTCTTATCGGAGCATATATCCCAGTGCTGGAGCAAGGTTCAAAGTGTATAACATTTTGGCTTGGGAGGCTTGGATTTGGGATTTCTGGTCTTTGAGGATCATAAAGAACAAATGACAGAATACTGTAACTTTTGCATTGCTGCTATGTTCAAACTTTGTGATTAAGAAATGATATCTGTAAGGAGTTTCCAGATCACAATGAATAAAGGAGTTATTTCTTTTAAAAGTACTCATAAAAACATTGATGTTAACCATCAAATAAATGAACCATAGCTTATGCACAAAAACTCTGAGAACTTTTTTTATCGTGTCAGAAGCTAATTGAGAACATACTGCAAGTTACTTCTGTGTGAGAGATTCGTCCATCTACAAAAAGGTTGCCCGGGGATGCCCAGATGTGTTACCATCCTGTGGGAGGCTTCTCTCATGTCCCCTCATGGGAAGCTGGTGCTGACAGATGGGAGCTCACCCCATCTGGCGGATTCGAACTGTCGACCTTCAGGTCAGCAGTTCAGCCAGCCCAAGGGTATAAACCATTGCGCCACTGTGACTCCTACTTTGAGAACTAAATACAGACTAAAATGGAAGCCCAATATTTATTTAATATGGAAGGAACAAAAGGGAAAGAAACAATAAGCCTTAAAAGTATGACCAGAAAGTGACTGCTGGTTGAATGGTGTGAAATGTGTCCCACCAGATGTTTTCTCCTCTACTGTCTTGATGTAATGTTTTTTATTCCCTTACAATTATCCAAATTTCTTCCTCATAATTATCTAATATAAGACTCCTGAGAATCTCTTATAGCAGCCCCTGAGGGACAACAAGTCTTGCAAGGGTTAATTCTTGCTTTTCCATCTATATTAGGATTAGTCCATGTTGTAGTCCTCACATATGAAGGATTTTCAGTGCCACTCTCAGCAGATCACGACAGCCTTTCATTTATGAAGCTAAATTCCTAATAATAGAGGTTGTCTTATGACACCATTCCAGGTAAAGAACATATGGACTATCTCAAAATGCCAAATCCAGCACTAAAGATCTTACATTTGTTTTTCAATAGTCCATGCAGACCCTAGAAGATCACAGATAACTGGCTCCTGGATACATTGCAGTTGTTCATTCCTATTCTAGAAAACTGGTAGGTTTTTAAAAAATAACTTTATTTAAAAAGTTGAAAAGCTATATTAAAAGTCAAAAAAGTGAATCAGGAAAAAATATATACAGTAAGAACACAAAAAATGCCAAGAAAAAAGAAAACAAAAAGAAAGAAGAAAAGCAAAAGCAGATTACCTCCAATCTGTCTTCAACATAAGCTTCATTCTCTAAGCCTCCCAATGTTGACACTTTCCTCAAACAACCCCTCCCTCAAATTATTCTTCAAAAATCATTTTTTTCTTCCTTGTGGGAAATGTGAACAAAAGGTTTCCAGTCTTTCATTTTTTCCCAACGTTCCTTCTTTTAATAAACAGACTAATTTGTCCATCGGCCAAGTCTATCATTTTTATCATCCAATCATCTGTTTTTGATGCTCCTGAATTCTTCCATTTCTGCACATAATTTAAATGTGCCAAAATTTTCCTCCTCTCCCTCTTCTCCTGGTGCGCGATTTCTACGTGACAGGAGAGCTCCAGGGAAGGGTGAATGGTGGCCTGGTAAGTTGTTTTCCTTATTTAAGGTTTTTCTGGGGAGGTTGTGGAGGGCATTACAGCCCTCTCAGTTATTCTGGCCTCATGAAGCCCAGAAAATGCTAGAGGACTGTGTGGACGGCCCGCTCAGAAGACCCAGGACTTCTGAGGGGGCAGTCCAGACACTACCTACAGCTGGAAAGACCTGGGTCTTTCAAGAAGACCTGGGTCTTTCCAGCTGACAAATTACTTGGAACAAAGCAGGGCTTTCCTACTTTGTCCTGAAAGAATTTGTTTTTACGTGGGCCGTTGTTTGGACACCCCACGTAAAAATCCAGTATAGTATGCATTTTCTGCCCTGTTTGGATGCACCCTCAAACTGTGCTTCTCCAGATGTTTTGGACTTCAACTCCCACAATTCCTAACAGCTGGTAAGAGGAACACAGTTTGAGAAACACTGAGGCCGGGTTGTGGCGCAGCTGGCTAGTAACCAGCTGCAATAAATCACTACTGACTGAGAGGTCATGAGTTCGAAGCCCGGGTCGGGTTAAGCCCCCGACCATTAAATAGCCCGGCTTGCAGTTGACCTATGCAGCCCCGAAAGACAGTTGCATCTGTCAAGTAGGGAAATTTAGGTACGCTTTATGCTGGAGGCTAATTTAACTAATTTACAACATCATAAAACTGCCAGCAAAACACGAGGAAAGGAATGAGGAAGTACAGCCACTAGTGGACAGTGAAGCAACAGCTCCCCCTGTGGCTGGAATCGTGAAGCTGGAAAAAAATGTTAAATGCCTCTGTGTCTGTCTATATATGTTGTTTGTCTGTTGGCATTGAATGTTTGCCATATATGTGTTCATTGTAATCCGCCCTGAGTCCCCTTCGGGGTGAGAAGGGCAGAATATAAATACTGTAAATAAATCATGTCTCTCTTCTCACCCAAGTAGAGAACCATTACCTGGTTATGGGGATGGAGGTTGATTAAGATTAATCAGGTATGTTCTGATAGCTGCACACATGATGAATTTGAGGAAGTGTCCCAGAAAATCCTAAAGTATGCCCATATTGTCCTGACTCTCAGAGCATAGGCAGAGTATCTTCAGATGCATGGCCACCCTCCATGACTGTGTCAGGAGGCCATAGGAAAGCAGTAAGTCTTGGGGGAGACTTACGTTCCACTCATAGAATATTTCCATGGGCAGAAAATTGAAGAAATTATTCATTCTTCCCTGTGGGAATGAATTTTAATGAAGAATTACATCCCTATTATGAATAATAGGATTTTGAGACTTATAATTGTTGTGTGTGACTTGCCTAAATTAAAGGAGTACGTCTGTGTCTCTTTAATTATTTATGCTAGTTTTGAACAGACTCCTGTAATTGATTACTGAAGAACAACTGGATCTTTTCTGTAGCAATTAGTGGGATATTTTGGTGGAAATCATGTTGGAGCATTACACCAGTGTAACTGCCAGTATAGGCGGTGGCAAAAGGAAATTAAAAAGTTGTCCATGCAGACGCCATAAAGGAAGGCATGCTCTGAAGGCTGCCCACATCTAGCAAATTTTGTCCATTTTGTCTTGTCAGAAAAGCGCAACCTCTAATGTAACTCACCAACATGATTCTGGACTATATGTAATTTTATACCATGTAGAGCTTCATTTGATTTTTTTTAAAAAAAAATATTAACATGATTATTTATTGTAAAAAGTTTCTTTTCTGCAGAATCGGCAATATGTATTTATTAAAACATTTCTCTTCTGCCTCTCCCACTTACCAATTTAGATCTAAATCTAAATCTAAATCTTAATCTAAAGTATAGTTAACATTCAACAAAAACTGCTACAATGTATTTTTTTCAGAAAAAAATCCAGCTGCAACATATTGAAAAGAAAAGAAGATATGCACTGTGAGCATTAGTGATTTCTGTTTTCTAAAAAGGACAGCTGTCACTTATCTCACTCCAATATAAAGGGGAAAGGCAAAATATCTATTGGCATAAAGGCACTCCCTCAATGTGTAAGTAATCTGTATGCACTGTAGCCTGCCTTAAGCAAAAAG
Organism: Anolis carolinensis; assembly: GCF_035594765.1. Taxonomy (NCBI): domain Eukaryota; kingdom Metazoa; phylum Chordata; class Lepidosauria; order Squamata; family Anolidae; genus Anolis; species Anolis carolinensis. The sequence goes on from NC_085844.1 coordinate 133,345,984, forward strand.
TAGACAAGTGACCACTATAACACATAATTCAGGTCATTTTTGCAGCTCTCACTGGCATCTGGACACCATAATTTCTACCGGTGGAAGTAAATTCTGCTGGATAACATGGTATGGGGTGAAAATGCAACTTCTTTCTCATCAGAATGGCCGGGATTATGTCTCTGTGCCAAAGACAGTTTTGAGGAAGACAGCACAACTCAATCCCTACTTACCCTGTTTCCCCTAAAATAAGACATCCCCAGAAAGTAAGACCCTGTAGAGGTTTTGCTGAATTGCTAAATATAAGGCCTCCCCCAAAAGTAAGACCTAGCAAAGTTTTTGTTTGGAAGCATGCCCACCGAACAGAACACCAGAGCATGCAGGATCGGTAAATGTACGTACCATAAAGTGTTGTACATGGAAATATTGGTAGTAACAAGAAATTCTTGATAGGATTCACAGTTTGTCTGGTTATGCTGGTTTATGATGACAACTACTGAACAGTATATAATAAATGTTCATTTTTTTGTTCAACAATAAATGTGAATTCTTCTTCATGGAAAAATAAGACATCCCCTGAAAATAAGACCTAGAGCATCTTTGGGGGCAAAAATTAATATAAGACATTGTCTTATTTTCGGGGAAACACGGTAGGTTGATTGCTGTTGGAGTTTATGGGATTTATAGGTCTAGATATCAAGAGGGTCTGGTTGAGGGCAGTCATTTTAAGTCTATGAACACAGCATCAACAAAGAGCAGGAAGTGTGAATTCAATTTTTAGCAATGTACTCTAATGGTGAAATCTTTGAAAGTTGTCCCACTGTCACAATAAATGATTGGATGAACCCAGTCTCTGTCAACTATTTTTAGGAGTTTATCACACCAATCTGTAAAGACCTCATCGCACAGCCACCAGAATTGCCATGCATCATGGCAGATCCTGTGACAAATGTTGGGATGTATGGGAAACATGTCTCTCCATGCCCTGCATCACCCAGCTCCTCAGTCAGCTGATCCCATGGGGGTAAGCATCGATCACTCGACTTTCCCCCATTGATTCCTATGGCAACATGGGAAGCCTCCCATGTTGCCATGGCGGTGTCATGCTCTGGCTCTGCCCTACATCACCCATGGAGCTCCGCCGGTATCGTTTTGTGGGAGCCGTTGGGCTCAGTGGATGACCTAGGCTAAACCGGTGTATGCCTCTGGTTTAAGCTGTGTATGGTGAGCTGGTAAGTCACCCTGGAGACTACCTGTACATGAATAACAACACTGTTTACAGTAAAACATTGTTCTAATCTCTTCTGAAACCAAGCTTCAAGTTGCCTCCAATATGAACTGGTACGGGCCTTGAGATCGGTTGAGGAGGCTCTTCTCTCGCTCCCATCTGTATCCCAAGTATGGTTGGTGGGGACGAGAGATCGGGCCTTTTCGGCAGTGGCCCGGCTCTGGAATACACTCCCAAAAGAGATTAGGCTATCCCCTACCGTATTCACCTTTCGTAAAGATCCAAAGACCTGGTGGTTTTGGCAGGTTTTTGAGTAAACTGCTCTGTATACCTCTGATCTACGGCACTGGAACATGTTATGTAAGATTCATTCATCCCTGATCAGATTGTTATGATATTGGCCAATGATCCCTATCCTCTTGACCTTGATTGGTTGTAATTGTTATTTATTGTCTATTTTAATTGTATAATTGTATTTTTAATATTCTCAATTTCTGACTATGTAATGTATGTTGCTTTGATTGGAAACCGCCCTAAGTCCCCTCGGGGAGATAGGGCGGTATATAAATAAATTAGTATTATATTGTATGACACAGCAAACAAGATAAATATGCTGGATTTCGTATTATTATTATTATTATTATTATTATTATTATTATTATTATTATTATTGTGTTGTTGAAGGCTTTCATGGCCGGGATCACAGGGTTGTTGTATGTCTTTCGGTCTGTGTGGCCATGTTCCAGAAGTATTCTCTCCTGACGTTTCGCCCACATCTATGGCAGGCATCCTCAGAGGTTGTGAGGTATGGCAGACAACCTCTGAGGATGCCTGCCATAGATGTGGGCGAAATGTGAGGAGAGAATACTTCTGGAACATGGCCACACAGCCCGAAAGACATACATTATTATTATTATTATTATTATTATTATTATTATTATTATTATTATTATTATTATGAAGAATGTGCATTTCATGAAAATGGGTTCCCTCTGCCTTTTGACTTTTGAACACACTTTCACCTAGCTTTACTAAGTGCATTTTAATGTGCAGTGAACAAAATGCATGTTGCCCACTAGTTTTGGGGTATGTGATGTTTTTTGTGTGCTGTCTTTCTCAGCCACAAAATAAAAACATATTTTCTTCCCTTCATTATCCTATTGGCTGCAAAAGAAAAACTAGACCCCCCCCCCCGATCATTCAAATTACTTTTGTTAAAAAAAAACTAAAGCAAGGGTCCTTACAACAAGCCGTTTCCCCTCTTAATTAAATATTTCCTTTTCTCTCAAGGCAACAACATTTTTCAGAACTTCCCACTCATGCATCATTTTGCCTGATTACAAAAAGACTTTAAAGTACACCATTCAAATGCTGAATACACAATACCAAAAGTTTTAATTTTTAAAGATGTGTATGCCTGGAGCTTCAAAGATACAAGAGTTCAGAGGGTGTGCAGCCTCAAACCTGTGAACTCCCAAAGTTGTAGAGTTCCTATATATTTTAGAAAGAACAAACAAACAAAGGGGGTATATATAAAGAAGGGGGCAGCACAAATTAGGAAGAGTCATGTTTCTGCATGTGCAGTAAGGTCAATGCACTCAAAACATGTTTAAAAAGGAATTGTGTAATAAGACAAGGGACTAGGCAAGCATGCGCCCATTTTAGCAGAGATAGGTTTACCACAGGGGAACCTGTTTTCTGAGATGTGTGTGATAATGTCCTTAAAATGGTTTACTTAACCCATTTGAAATTAATGACATCTTCTTAGAATACCAGCCTTTTCTCCCTATTCACAAAATGACTGATTGAACAATAGACCTGGATGAGCATATTTCAAGAGTGGGTGCATGATTTTTCCTTAATATCCATTATAAAGGGACACATGCAGGCATGGGCAAATTGCATTCTGTGAACAACATGCAATGAACTGATTGAGCTAATGGAGAATGAAGACTTACCACCTCATCACACTGTGGTTTTTTTGGCCATTGGCTCCTCTTTGGGGATGGGGCCTGCCGAGCAACATCAGATGAAGCTAGCTTGGCCCCACCCCAATTCAACCCCAAAGTGGCGAGGAAGCATCACAAGCATGACTGAGAGGTAAGTGGGATTTAGATAGTTCCAATGGAGCTGCCCACATTTTTGGGGCCTTTCCCCCATCTGATGTGGGAAAGGCCAATGCAGCAATGTGCGTTGCTGCCCTGTCCCCCATCTAATGGGGATAGAGACAGGGCACCAATCCACCTCATCTGATGGGGGAAGGAGGGAGGTTGTGTGGGGTGATGATTGCCGTTGAAACTATACAAAATGGAGGTTAGTGTGAAGAGGTCTTTAATGTTGATTTTATATTACATCAGCCATATACAAGTTGAATATCTGTGATGCCTCATGGGCCTTGTAGTCCTGTTCCAAGTACTATCGTGGCAGATGAAGATGAAAACATGGGGTTTTCGCTGGTTCAACAAGAGCCGGAGTCCCTTCACCTGCCGGATGTTGATGTTTGCCCTCAAGAATTCAGTAAAACAGGTCTTGGACAGTACTCCCCTCCGTTTCCCAGGAAGGAATCTTACTCTAGAGACAGAGGAGTTAGAGAAGCAAATCGGAGAAGTTTACGGATCGCTGCCAAACAATAGGCTGATTAGGACTGCTTCCCTTGGGAAATTCTAAGGAGTCATGCATCTGGACAGAGTTGGGTTTCGCTTCTCGTTCTCTAGGGAAAGAGATTGTTGGCGGGAAAACGAGACCCAATATAGGTGTTTGGCGCGGGAGATTCTTTGCGGAGTCAATTGATCAGCTTCAGGAGAGAGATCGTGTGTGGACTTCGTAACCCCAGTTCCTTGCTTCCCGGATCAAGCTTTCAAGCCTTTGCCTTGCCTTGCTGTTTAACCACGGACCCTGCTCCACGCTTCATGTTTTGCCTTGTTTCTAGTCACGGACCTAGCCAAGAACCAAGTTTATTTCCAGCCTTGTTGTCAAGCTTCATTGGACTCTAAGACTCTGTCATTTCCCCACACTATTGCTTGGCAAAAGTGTGTGTTTCGGTCAAGTGGATTAAAACTTTGAACGCTAATATCATTTATTGGACAATACATTTTTGGACTATATTTGACCTTATTTGAAAGGTCTGCTTCTGAACTATATTCTTCACTTGTTTTTATTGCTTTTATATATTTCCTTAATAAAGATATTAGATAGAGATTGGCCTCCGTGTACGGTTATTGGTGCCCAGCAGCCAGGGGTCTGACAATATCCCATGTCCTGGGATGTTTGGGACCAGAGGGTTTTGGCTATTGGGTTGTTTTAGATTTTTAAATATTTTGACATACATAATGAGATAACAACAACAACAACAACAATAATGAATTTATTATCTGCCTCTGCAGCTTGAGGTGGGATGCAACATCATTTAAATAGGAGATAAAATGCAATTTAAAGACATACAACAAGATATAAGGTAAATGTAAAGGTTTCCATTTCTAAGCCAAAGAGCCGGCGTTGTCCATAGACACCCCCAAGGTCATCTGGCCTGCATGACTGCATGGAGCACCGTTACCTTCCCATCAGAGCGGTGGTACCTATTGATCTACTTTGAAACTCGCTCCCCAGGGAGATCAGGTAGGCCCCTACCCTCCTCTCCTTCCGGAAGAGCCTAAAAACCTGGCTCTTCCAAAAGGCCTTCGATGATTAATCGTTGTAGGTTCGATTTATCTGCCCATTCAACAATAGCTCCATCGATGATGCTTTGTCAGTATTATAATGCACTTTATTGACTATTTTAGCTGTGGATCTACCTCTCCCCATTTTGAAATATTCTGCACTTTGGCCCAGATCCGTGTATTAGTCTCCTGTTTTTAACATTTTATTCTGTAGGTTGATTTTTATGATTGTTTTATTGTTGCTGATGTTTTATTGTTGGGATATTTGTTTTATTGTCTTCTTGTTGTTGTTACATTGTTGTGTTGGGCAAGGCCCCATGTAAGCCGCCTTGAGTCCCTTCGGGGAGATGGGGCGGGGTATAAGAATAAAGATATTATTATTATTATTATTATTATTATTATTACCCACATTAGCATGTTTTCGAACTGCTAGGTTGGCAGAAGCTGGAGCTAACAGCGGCTGCTCCCGCCGCTCCCAGGGTTTGAACCTGGGACCTTTTGGTCTGCAAGTTAAGCAGCTCAGTGCTTTAACCCACTTCGCCACCGGATATACAAAGATACACGAAGTTAAATACAAGTTAAGTCCACTGATGAAATGCAGATTAAAATTCACAACTTAAAATTGACCAGGTAAGCATGCCGGAAGAGATGGGTCTTCAATTATGTTGTAAATTTCGACAGCTAATCTAGCTGTCAGATCATTCCACAGTCTTAGAGATGGGACTCAAATCTAAATATGAAATCTATTTATGCTTGACACAGCCCTTATACAAATAACCTGAAGATAATTTTATAAGCATTATTTTTAATAATTTATTTATTTATTTATTTATTTACTGCATTTATATACCGCTTTTCTCACCCCTGGGGGGACTCAAAGCGGTTTACAACATAATGGCAAAATGCCAACCATACATTAGAAAACATAACAGACTGATCACATCATAAACAATAAAATGAGCAACATCAAGTGTACTTATCGAACAACTCAAAAATAACAAAAATAGAAATTTAAATATATAAATCAAACATTAAGGACATGTTTACTAATAGATCTAATATTAAACAGTTAATAGATCTAATAGTAAACAGTTAAAACATTAAACATAAAAAGGCAATTTGCAACAAGCCAACAGGCTGAAGTAGTGTCAAGTGTTTAAAGTGCTGTTTGAATTAGATTATATTGCACAATTCCACAAGATAAAAAGGGCCAAGTTAAGGAGGTTTGGTTACCATTCCCCTCCCCCACCTGCCTCCCGAATTCCCTCCCCATAATGTCTAGCCCCAGTCTTTATGCCCTCCCAAAGATTCCCAGATCATCGCAAATAAGGACTCCTCTGGATACTGTTCAGGCAAAGCCCAGGTCTTCATGGCGGTGTAAACTGTGATATGAGGGAAGTAGATGGGGGTGTTTTTTCTTGTGATGGTGAGATGTCTCTATCCATGTTGGTAAAAGTTGCTCAGCAAAGCAGGCTCTGGGTCCAGTGATGGCGTTTTTATCTGCTGCTGGCTTCTGGTGGAATAGTACAGCTGTGGGGGCCACGTCCAGTTTGTTTAGTGAGGCTGGCCCCCGGCAGAAGTTCTTAGGTAGAGCTCTCACCCTCTGGCTGCCTCTGTTGCTCAGCAAAGCAGGCTCTGGGTCCAGTGATGTCGTTTTTATCTGCTGCTGGCTTCTGGTGGAATAGTACAGCTGTGGGGGCTACGCCCAGTTTGTTTGGTGAGGCTGGCCCCAGGCAGAAGTTCTTAGGCAGAGCTCTCACCCTCTGGCTGCCTCTGTTGCTCAGTAATTTTGTTCATGAAACAGAGTAGTTGTAAAATGAGACACCAGACAGTATTCTCATCCAGTCATATGGATAATTTTGGAATTTGGAGCATTTCTGATTTTCAGACAAGGGATACACAATCTCTACTGCTTTTCGTTACTGCTTGAATAGAGAAGTGAAAGAGTAATCTTTTTGCTCTGTGCCAACTGACAGCCACAGTGAAGAAAACATTTATGAAACTGTTATTAGCAGCCTTCAGAAGTAAGATAATGCACATCAAAAAATATGGGAAGCACGATGTGTAGTCCACTCAGGGTCTGCAAGTTTACATAAACAGTATAAACAACCATGCTGTGTTTGTTTCTTCTGCAAGTCATGCCCTGAACATAGTTAAACAGCATGGATTATAGCCTTTGGCAAAAAAAATGATACTCTGACTGCTTTCTTTCCCAGATCTGCCCAGAGATGAAAAATACTTCAAGGCAATATTGATCATTGGTCATAAAATAAACAAAAAACCAAACCAACCATCACCTTGAAAAACCTGTCATGAACAAGAATGTGATACAAAAAAGATGTAATACAAACTCTTTTCATTTTAGAAACCTTAATAAAGATCACCAATGATTCCACAGAGAAAGCTTTGGGTAAGTTAAAAGCAAAGTCTGGTACAAGAAAATGAAAACATTTGAAATATCCTCTATGGTGGTATTTTGACATAAAGTCCCTCATAGAGTTGACTGTCACAACAAAATCTGTAGAAGCCAGGCTTTGATGTTGTCCTAGGCAAAAATGCTTTCTTTATCAAATAATGAGAATAAACAGGTATATCCCACAAGTATTTAGCAGGAAGGCTTGGAGTGCGGTATCGCTTCTGGATGAATAGGATTAAGAGATGTGGATAGTGAGGGAACTGTTATTGTGATCTGTAGCATCTGTGTGGTGTTTGTTTTCCTGCTTGAAGAGGCAGAAGGGTATACCTACAACAAATGCAAGCTGATTGCCATGCTGGAAGAGAAAGCCTGGCTTTCCACATTTCAACTCTGCCTATTTATGGTATGAAAGAGGAAAAAAAGAAAAAAAAATGGCAATCATTTTGTGAGAGCATCCCTATTAAGCGTTTGGTAACAATATAAAAAACGACTTTATTCTAAAACACCTTTATGGATCTCCCCTATGGAAGCACACCAGAGAGGACTTTTAGGATGGAGAAAATGGCCAACCTACAGAGATTTGTTAAATAAAAGTACAAAAAATATTAAAAAGTATGAGGAACTAAAACAAAAATTCCCTAATATTACTTGGTTACATTATATGCAAATCAAAGATTATTATATATTAATTATATAATTATTATATAATAATTATATTATTATTATACCTACAACAAATGCAAGCTGGTTGCCATGCTGGAAGAGAAAGCCTGGCTTTCCACATCTCAACTCTGCAGTGCAGTTAACAGCTTTTCAATATACTCTTATGCAAATAATTCCAAAGGGAAGAGAAAGGATACAAAACTCAGGAGGACAACATTTGGACGAAAGCAGCACACAGAAGCAGCACACTAGAAACCAAACTGATTCTTTAGATCTACCCAATTTCAGTGATTACAGAAATAGGGAAAGCAGCCCTAGGTTTCAGAGAACCATGGCAGGATCTCTGAACACAAGACTTCGACTCTACCACTTCCCAAAGAAGGAGGTGAAATATGGGTAATACATAATTCTCTTGTGGAGGAAGAGAGATGTAGGATATTTCAAAAAGTATGCTATTTTACTGGTATGATGATCCAGTGCAGAAGCTATCAAAACACAATAAGCCCTTCTGAGTGGAATGAATTGAAATGATTCTGCCACACACAGTCTTCAGTGTATTGCAAGTGATTGTGAGACTCTGGGTATAGAAGCAAAAGGACTGGCACACAGGCAGCTGTCCCATCATTCCTTCCTGTTGTAAGTCATGCCCACGGACAGAGAGAATAATATTGCTAGTAAACAACTGGTTGCACAGATGGTGTTGTTGGTAAAAAGTTGGTTTCTTGGACCATGATCTGTGTTTCCATAAAGAAGGACATCTGGCAAAAGATGGGTTGCATCTTGTGACAGTGGGTATTGTTTGCTAGGAGTTTTCCAAAGCTGAGCAAAAGGACCTAAACTGAATTTTGCATGAAAGAGAGAACAGTGGGCTTTGGAGACAATTGTAAAAACTTGCTGTGGAATCTGGGGTGCTGGTAAGACTGGAGAGGGGGAAAAAACAAGGAAATAGCTGGAGGAATTACCTATAAAACAGATGTCTTTGTATTAATGAACAACGTGCAGGAAATAAACAAGGTGAAATTGAACTGTTAGACTAGGAAGGCAAATATGATTTCAATAATGAATACTGGTGAGATGAGACTCGTGTGTTAATGTTAGAAACATGAATTTAACCTATTCATAACAGTAAGTAGTAAGTTATGTTATATGTAAAGGATGTTTGCACATGTACTTTAATTCAGGTCTTCAGGGCCAGATTAATTGCATCCCAAAATATTAAAGGAACTCGAATATATCCTATCCTGTCTATAATCTTTGAACTTTAAGTATAAAAAGTATTCAAAACAGTAAGGGGCAATAGCAATTATATGTAAAGGAGCAGTAATGTGATATTTTAACTAAAAAGATACCCGTTTAAACTCAAATTCTACCAAGAATTGGCTTTAAGTAGATTGTTGACAGCTTCATTTTCTTCATGGTGGAAAAAAGAGACAAGAGATTTCACTATCTTGAATCTGATACTCATCAACAGGGAAGAACTAGTTAAAGCAATAAATAGTGGGAAAGGGAAGAGGAAATGGTCATATGCCCCTGAGATTTGTTAAACAGGGCAAAGGGAAAGCTTAGTGTAGTTGGAGATGTGCTCTGGACTTTATAAAGTGACACTCGACCTCATCACATTGAGAGGGGAAAGCATTGGTGACTGTTTCTTTCAGAGTAGAGAATTGTCCCTCTTATATCATCAGCAGTCCTGTTTTGTGTTCTGCCTTCCCATCACACTCACATGTGGAAAATTAAGAGCTGGCAATACATTCATCTTACATTCATCACAAGGTCGGTATGACTTTTTTATTTTAAATCAGGAGAAACAACAATATCAAAAAACCAAGAGATCCCTTGTCCTGCCCAAAGCCCCCTACATTAAAGGAGACTGACACCAGTTTAAAAACACTTCTTTCCTTGAGATAAAATTGTTCTGCCCCAAACCCCATAGGATACAAAAGACAGCGATTCAGGTTAAAATAATTGCTTTCCATGGGATCCTATAATAATAATAATAGTAATAATAATAATAATAATAATAATAATAATAATAATAATAATCTTTATTTATACCCCGCCACCATCTCCCCAACGGGGACTCGGGGCAGCTTACATGGGGCCATGACCAGAACAATACAATATAACAGAATATAAATAGAACAACAAATCAAAACACATTGAACAATACAATAAATGATAATATACACTACATACGCAAAATCAGAAGAACAATAGAACAAGGGTGGGCCACATGAACACTAAGTTAAAACTCGGGGTGAGAAAAGAAATGAGTAAAAACCACAGAGAACAGGGTCATAATGTAGTGGTGCAATCTGGAGGACAGATATTGGAGGAGAGCAGCAGAGAGGATGTATGTAGTAATTACTCTCCAAAAGCACAACGGAAGAGCCATGTCTTTCTTAAAGGCTGCTAATGTGGGGGCTTGCCTAATCTCACTGGGCAGTGAGTTCCACAATTGGGGGGCCACTGTTCTGCATCAAACCCCATAGGATACAAGAGAAGGTGATCCAGGTTAAAACCATTTCTTTCTATAGGATCATATTGTTCTGTGTCAAATCCCATAAGTTACAATGGACTGCTGATGGCTGGGAAATGAAACAGAATGGGAAACTTTGATGGTTCCCATCTCAGCTGTTTTTCATTTGGAACCATGGGAATAAAGTGATAAGAGGTAGGAGCTGGCCAATGTTCTGAATTCCCTCCTTTCGGGACATTTCAGCCTTTTAAAACCCCAGATCATGTGATAAACTCTGTGCCTCTCCATGCTTGAAAAAAGGTTGAAGTGTCCTATGAGAGGGAAAAATTTTGTGATAATGTGGGAAGTGACTATATGTCAGGATAATATGCCAGATAAAACTTACCACAGTTCTAAGATTTAGAGGGAAAGGCTTTATCACAGTTTCACAACCAGCACAGGCTTGTATAGTAAAGAGAACAAGAGTGAACCTTCTCATGACCTCATCATACAGGTCTAGAATTGGCGGCATATGCCGATCTAGCCCCAGTCAGCCAGTCGGCTCTCATAATATGTTGTTGTGGTGGCTCCATGGGTGAAAGAGGACAGAACTGGCATGTTGCCGCCGCAGCAACATGGGAGGCTTCCTGTGTTACCTATATCTATGTGGGGAAGCCGTGTGCACCTCGTACACTCCACGCATGCTCACTCTTCTCCTTATGTGATTGTCCTCCTGGCGGGTGATGCGAGGTGAGGCATGAAGCGCTGGATTCCTCATGCCTTGCAGCGAAGTGGAGAGCCACTGCCTTCTGCTGTGGATGTCTGATGAAGTTGACAGTGACTGTTTTCAGGCACTGGACTAAAATCTCAGCGACCAATCTCAGGCATCCTAATGCCTATGTTGGGACCATCAGCACACACAGCATACACAGGAGCATTTTTTTTTCATCACGCCCAACACAACTCTCTTCTTATTTAAGATCCACCTACCTTTATGCTATCCTTGAGGTCTCCTAAGTTCAGAGCTAGCAACAGCACACTACACTAGATAGTCTAAAGAAAAGTGTGCTTTTCTCATATCTAAAATGAATTTTACATTATGGAAAATGAGATGAGGGGGTGTTTGGGATATGTCTGGCTTGGGAGCATAGTCTCTAATCATTTATTTTCTATTTGGATCTAGGAAGGTGTTCAGACTCTTATCCTCTGGATGAGCAAAGAAGGGACAGTTCTTCCCAAAAGACAGATTCCTCATTTCAGCGTGGGTGCTGCATAACATAAAAACTCAGAACTATTTCCATCCTTCCTATTTTTGGGTGTGATTCATTCTTTTGTTTCTCATTTGAACATTTAGCCATTTACCAAAGTAAGTTTAGCAAGAAAGCTGAGAGCGCACTCCTGGAAGGGGGGTGGGGGGGGGGGGAAGCAAACCTGAACCTACTTATATATAATTTGTATTGCCCAATATAGGTTTTTCCTGTTCAAGGATAGCCTATTAACATCCTGTTTCAGGACATCAGAATGTTTCAGGAGAGATGGGCCAAAACTAACAAAATGAAGTTCAACAGGGACAAATGCAAGATACTTCACTTCGGCAGAAAAAATGGAATGCAAAGATACAGAATGGGGGACACCTGGCTCAACAGCAGTACATGTGAAAAAGATCTTGGTGTCCTCGTGGACAACAAGTTAAATATAAGCTTACAATGTGATGCGGCTGCTAAAAAAGCCAACGAGATTCTGGCCTGCATCAATAGGGGAATAGCGTCTAGATCCAGGGAAGTTCTGCTTCCCCTCTATTCTGCCTTGGTCAGACCACACATGGAATACTGTGTCCAATTCTGGGCACCACAGTTGAAGGGAGATGTTGACAAACTGGAAAGCGTCCAGAGGAGGGCAACTAAAATGATCAAAGGTCTGGAGAACAAGCCCTATGAGGAGCAGCTTAAAGAGCTGGGCATGTTTAGCCTGCAGAAGAGAAGGCTGAGAGGAGACATGATAGCCATATACAAATACGTGAAGGGAAGTCATAGGGAGGAGGGAGCAAGCTTGTTTTCTGCTGCCCTGCAGACTAGGACACGGAACAATGGCTTCAAACTACAGGAAAGGAGATTCCACCTGAACATCAGGAAGAATTTCCTCACTGTGAGAGTTGTTTAGCAGTGGAACTCTCTTCCCCAGACTGTGGTGGAGGCTCCTTCTTTGCAGGCTTTTAAGCAAAGGCTGGATGGTCATATGTCGGGGGTGCTTTGAATGCGATTTCCTGTTTCTTGGCAGGGGGTTGGACTGGATAGCCCATGAGGTCTCTTCCAACTCTACTATTCTATGATTCTATGAGGATAGCAGACTCAATAGTGTATTTTTCATCTTCATCCTTGGGTTTATTCTGCTAGCCAAAGACCATCACAAACACAACATTTTTACTGAAGTTCATAGAAGAAGAAAAAAAGAACAGAAAAACACTGCTTGGAAATGGAGGGGAAATAAAGTACAATTAGAATAATCTCTAGTCAGTCTAGACTTCTTATAGATGAAGGCATCATTCAGAATTGTTCATTCATTAGACTTCCTCTACTAAAATGAATCTGCTTCTTTCTGTTAACATTGCTTAATCACAGTGAGTCTTCTGACTTAGATTTATATGGTCCACCCTTGCAATCTCCAGAAATCTTATTCTGCCCTTCCTATTTTACTCTTTTATATATCTCTGCTCACATTCAGGTTTTTCATCCTACTTCTAGACACCAAACAATAATCAGCCAACCTTCCTATGAGCCACAAATCAATACCAGAGTGTAAGATAGTGCTGTTCTGCTGCATGTTATAGTACATGTACTGTTATTCCATGTACATGCTTTTCTTCTAGTCTACTAAATGTAATGGGATGCTTACAGGGTGCCAGATCTGGCTGCATCCATAACTAGGCTGTTGTTTACCCCACTTATCTCTGGTGAGGAATGCCAAAGGACACACACTCACAAACTGCTGGTGCCATCAGCAGTATGAACACCACCTAGAAGAATAAAACCTGTAGCAGGCAGTAGACTGCTGTTGAGATTGCCACACATTCAGTGTGACTATTTGTAAAGGACTCAGTAGTTTCATTCATGCATATGGAACATGACTCTTGAACAGAAACCTGCCTTATTAAGATTTCTAATAACAGAAATCGCATTCAGAAAAAAAAATCAGATTACAGAATATCCAAATCTCAATAGCTGCTGTGGATTTTGGAGCTGGGCTTTAACTGGTATGCCTTAATTCTCATTAGCCTTATATATTGCAAGTAAATGCATCCCATATATCTTTTTCTATATTCCATTTCAAAACTGCCACCCACTCTTTGTTCCCTTTCATAAACATATAGATAATATCACCCTTGTTTAGTCGGAAGGAAGAATGGATTCTCCCAGTTCTAAAGACACAAGAGAGATCTAGTGATCAAGAGCAACCTTCCTAAAGATGCACTTCTTAACTTTGCCATATGTAATTGTGGTTTTTCAGCAAGTGATGGGCAAAGTTCAAAAACATATATGTGTTTGAAATACACATAGAAAATTACTTTGGAAAAGTAGTTATACTATAGTTCCAAACCCTCTAAAATAGTTAATGTAACAGTTGTAGTTTATCAAAGTAATTCTGCTTTCCTGATTTTTGAATAATTGTAAATTAAGCAGGGGTCAAGAAAGGAAACGTCACTAGAGATCATATTACAAGCATATCTTGGATAATATGGTGTATCAAAGAATTTCAGAAGAATATCGGACTGTGCTTTATAGATTATAACAAAGCCTTTGTGTAGATCATAAAAAAAACTTTGGAATATTCTTAAAGAAATGGATGTGCTACAATATTTGATTTTTCTTATACATAACTTGTACTTATAGCCCAATGAATATATATATTAGTTAACCAGAGAGGACATGTAGGCTGTTACAGAATAAGCAGAGTGTTGTGATAATGTAAAGATTAGTGCTTTTTATGTTTAATTTTCTATGACAAAAGCTATCATGGAGTCAGTTTCCTCACAGAATCATAAATTAAAGGGGCTGCATACACCATCACATCCAACACCCCATTCAATGCAGAAACTTCAGCAAAAGTATCCCCAACAGGAAGGTGCCCAACTTCATCATCAGGATTTGATAGGCACTAAAGAGTTACTACTGTCCTTTGAAGTCTGATGAGGGGAGGTGGAGCACCCTTATTGTAATCCACATCTCTTTAACCAAAAAATGCTGAATAAACAACCACTTGGTGTCTAGAGGCAGTGATATATACATTTCTCAGCAATTGCTTGCAATTGCTCAGTCACTTCCCATCGTTTTTCATAACCATTCAGACTTTTCAATTGGAAGTGATCTTGGAGCACATGCATTCTTGGGATTCCTGGCCTCTGGATTGTCTACTCATAAAGACTTATTTTTCTATATTTTTGACTGTCTGGACTACAAGGGTTTTATATATTAATTTCTGGACTAGCTGAGTCCTTGCTCCTTGCCACTCATTGTATTTCATTAACTTCTTGGATAACCTGTACATAATCTGGACTGGCTCAACTTACCTGTAGCCATTTCCCACCCTAAGATAGTCTGCAGTTCCTGTGGCATTCTTTTAAACAAAATTGCACAGAAAGTTTCATATAGATTGCCTAAGAGCCAAGTACGTTTGAATGATGACTACCTCTTTAAGTTAGAAGAAAAAATGACCAGCTGTTAGGGAACTTTCTGAGTCATCTCACTGCCGACAGCGCAGTTCAAGAATGTCTGCACCTCTCTGGTAGAGTCTACTCTAGAGCTTATTTGGAAATTATCCTGGCATATATTTACACAGCTTTGCTCTTCTCAGGGCACACAGTCTGCTTTTACACTGCATCTGGCCCAAGAGTGAGTGCCATATGAGTCCTTACTCAAGAATAAACTGGTCTGTTGTGGTCATGTAGCAGCCTAACACATATTACGCACTTGGGTAAAAGCATGGATCATAAGGCGTACAATTGACAAGAGTATAGAAACATTTTCTTCTGTTGTCAGCTAATGCATTCTTTTTGTGTGGGAGACAGGCCATACATATATCTAGACACTAACTTCAACAAATATATGTGTTCGCTACCATGTGGTTGTGTGGTCAGAGCCAATATACGTTCACCACATCAATTTTAGGCAAGTGGTGGCTTGTGCTGTTCTGAAAGTGCATTTCCAAAAATCAGCAATGGATTTATTTATAAAAAAATGAATAGCCTACAAGTTTTCATTGGAGGTAGACATTCCCCTCTGCATAAGAAGGTGAGAAAAAATGGCCATGCTGTGATCAAATATTAAGAAGCAGTGCGCTGTGATAAAGAAGAAAAGAATGATGATAGAATTTGTCCTACTGTGTCTTATGGTATTCCTGATCTACATGCAGCAGGTAAGTTTAAAAGTATCCTTTTTTTGACATTACACATGTACATTTGCACCAAAGCTGTGATTTATACACACATACACACACATACATCTCCTCCCAGAGATAATGAATTGCTTCAATAGCCTTCTGTTCCTACATTGTATAAGCACTTGTTATGGGTACCATGTTGAAAGCGAGGGGAGGGGGGAGTTATTATATAATAAGAAGCACACCTACTCTATTTTCCTATAGGGCACTATGAATCACACAGAGAGATTTAATGATGTGAAGATAAGTTCAAAGAAAAAACCATGCTTCCTATGTGTTCTGCAACTCTGTACTAATGTGAGAACATGGATACTGAGATTAGTAGAGTGTAAATTATTTCTTGAGAACATGGATACTATAAGTTAGCACGGTGTAAATTATTTTTGTTGTCCTGTGCTTTGAAATCGATGGAGATCCAGTTCTAGGATTTTCTCGGCAAGATTTATTTAGAGGAGGTTTGCCATAGTTTTCCTCTAAGGTCAAGCTAAAGACTTTCCTAAGATCACTTACTAGATTTCCATGTCAAGTGGAAATCCAAACCCCAGTTTCTTGAAGTCCAAGGGTGGTTCAACAAAGGCACATAATGGAGCTCCAACTGGCATAAAACATACCGGTTTGAAGCCTCATTGTGACTACACAGAGGTACTATCAACTGCTTCTAAAGCATGACAAGGCCCTATAGTCCAGTTCCCTGGTTGGCAAGACTGACCGGACAACGATATGACACTGCCGTGGGTTTGGACCAATGTATCATGGTCATGTAGGGATGGTCCAGAGTATTGGCGCAGGCTGGTGAGCAGCCTGCTGCAATAAATCACTCTGACCATGAGGTCATGAGTTTGAGGCCGGCTCGTTGCTGACCTAGCAACCCGAAAGATAGTTGCATCTATCTAGTAGGAAATAAGGTACCACTTATAAAAAAGTGGGGAGGCAAATTTAACTAATTTATGACGTTGGAATGAGGAAGTGCCGTCACAGTGGATGATGAAGCAGCTGCTCCTCCCTGTGGCCAGAATTGAACATCCCCTCAGGAGAAGGTTAAATTGCCTCTGCGTCTGTCTGTCTCTGTCTCGGTTCAGTGTGTATATGGGCATTGAATGTTTGCCCTATATGTATATAATGTGATCCGCCCTGAGTCCCCTTCGGGGTGAGAAGGGCGGAATATAAATACTGTAAATAAATAAATAAACTCTGAAACTGGTTCAGCAAGCTGAGACAGGATACTACCCCCAGGACGCAAATTTAGCCATCAAGAAAATCACCACTTATTTTGAGCACTGTGCTCTTTACTTTGTGATTTGTCCCATATGACTGAGCAATGTAGCTTGGAAAGAGTGAGCACCCTTTTGTTCCCCTCAATCTGCCCTGTCCAATGGGACAAACCAGGACCAGAGTACAGGATTCAAGGTAAGTGCTGATATTCTTTTTTTTTTAAAGGGACGGGTAAAATAGGGTGTTGGGGATAGCATCCTGTCCTATTCCCAGTGATGCCAACATTTTCAGTTTTCCTAAGTCCTGAGGGATGCCTGGCGAGCTAACTTAAAATCTCCCTTCTTCCTGATTGGGCAGCTCGGCGAAGCTGGCCGGCACATTCCCTGGCCTCCGATTGGTTGGAAGGTGGGTCTATGCCAGTGCTTGCCCTGATTGGCGGAGGTGCCGGTGACGTAGCTGGGGATCTTTTCCCAGCTGGGCAAGGAAGCCCAGAAGCCTCCAATCAGCCAGTGGAGGCAATCCGAGGAATGGAATTCTGGGAGACATGCCATTCCCAGGGTGTGTAGTCCAGGGATACGGTGAACAAAGTTCAAAGCTGATCTGACAGGATTATGCAAATACTTGGTCCTGCTAGATGGCACAATGGGAGGTTGTTATCACAATGGGTTCTCATGTCCAAAGACAAAAAGAGAGCCCAGAGATGTAGATTTGCAGATGGGATTGCAATCACAGTTTCTGTCTGGACCTTTGACCTGTGACTGTCCAAGATCTCCAAAAAGAAGCCCCAGGGTTGTAAACGGATGACCTCCTGCTGGAATCCAGGAAGATCCTTTGTCCAAGAATTATGACCCATCTCTGGCTGGCATCTGGGGTGTGAATATGATGTCTGGAAATTGCTAAAGGGAGAAGTTACTGGAGTTCATCGTTTCTGGGTTCATGTACATTTGCTTTTACAGAGTTTAATAATAATAATAATAATAATCATCATCATCATCATCATCATCATCATCATCATAATCATCATCAGACTTTGTTTTGTGTTTGATAAGAGAGAAAGGGACAGAGATGGAGAAAAGGGGAGGGTTGGTGGTTTCATCAAGGCTGAGCAACAGCTGAAGAGGTCATTTGTAGTATTTTGTTATATTTTTAACTTATCCGATTATGCACACATTCGCAGAGGAATTTAAAATAATAATAAGAGGAGGAGTGAGGAGAGATACATAGTGGTTAGGGAAGGGGGGATAGGCTTGTGCAATTTGGCTGGTTGATCTTCTCCAAAGCTGCGGAGGCTTGATGGTATGAACTGACCTGAGCCAAACAGCTGGGCTAGGGGAGCATGGAGGTCCAGGGATTGGGTTGGGTAGGCTGCTACTGGTCCTTGGAAGGCCCCAAAGAGACCAAGGGGATAGAGGCCATTTCTAATTCATTGGATCCTCCGTCCTTGGTAAAACTATAAATCATGGAGTCAAATTTCTGTATACTTTTTATTAGGAATGGCATTGGAGTCTGTGATAACATCAGCTTGCTGAACTGGTTTCAGACCTTTATGCCTTGGACTGGTTCTAGCATAACCATTTAAACTCACTGCAGTGCCACGTTGTTGTGCAGTCAATCTTGTCAGCCAGAGAGCTCTGTGACAGCACCTGGCCATCATCACCTGTCATGTCCATGATGTCATAATGGGGACAGCAAGGAGTGCCCAGAACAATCCTGCTCCTTCTCCCTGCTTGTGCAGATGCCCCATTATGACATCCCAGATGTGACCATGACAGTCAGGTGCTTGTATGGAGCTTCATGGCCAGTGATGTTCTGTCCTGTCTCCAAACGGCATTGAATGTTTGCCATGTATGTATACTGTGATCCGCCTTGAGTCCCCTTTGGGAGATAGGGCAGAATATAAATGAAGTGTGATGACGATGATACTGATGATGATGATTATGAGTTGATTGGTGACATGGGAACAAGCCATCCATTCTATTATGCTGATCAGTATAGGGAAAGGTTGATGGTACAGTGTCAGTCTGAATAGAGGTTTGGACCAAATCAGATTTGATCCAGCTACCCAGTCTACTGTAAAGCCCTTGAATACTTTGAAATTTCCAGCATTCTCTTCAGTATCCCCACACTTCGCCTAAAACAGAGCAAAGTCAGATTAAGGCAAGCACACCAGGGTTATGCACCAGAAGCCAGCATACGTCATGGGGATAACCAGTGCTGGATTCAAGATGAATCCACTTTTTCTTGTTCATGTAAAGACATCTGAGATTCTTACATGGGCTAATTAAATCCCCTGAAACCAGTTGCACAGCCTTGGCCTTAGCAAAGCAGAAACCATGATGGAATGAGCATTTAGACACTTCAAAAGTAGATGGATGTGACTGAATAATGCCGAGAAAAGTAGGAGCTCAATACCAATACCTGTCTCCTGTGGAATGTTTTGTTCTACTGCTTCCACCCACTTTTTGTTCTGAACAGACTTGAAGCAGCCAGGGAGGTTCATCACTCATTCAGGGAGGGCAGGAGCCACAATCTCAAAACTAACCCTTGTGGAAATGCAGGAAACAGAAATGGAGAGGGACTAATTTGTTCCATTGTAAATGCTGAGGGATAACATGGGAAACAATTTATCTCAAATTCTTAGCTTCAGGCAACAGAAAGCCCTGGGAGTATTTGGGGAAGAAGTAAAGAGAATGTGATGTGCAAGGGGTAAGGACAGGATTACAGCAGTGTAAACGATTGGTGTAGATTAGCCTCGAAAACCTGCAAAGGTAAATAGCAGAGATATACTTTCTAGAAAAGTTTCAAAGACACTCTTTCTTCTCTAGCCAAATAAGGTAAAATATTGACCTCTTCTTTTTCAAGAGTTAAGAATTATGCAAAACCAAGAACTAGTTTGGGTACAAGCTAGTTCATTTTTTCTCTTACAAAAGAACTTACATCAGTATTAAGCCATATACAGTGTTCCCTCACTTATCGCGGGGGTTAGGTTTCAGGACCACCCACAATAATTGAAAATCTGCGAAGTAGGGACACTATATTTATTTTAATATTTATACATTATTTTAGTAGTTATACATTATTTTAAGTCTTTATCAACCAATCATGTGTTGATAAATCGCCTCCTTCTCCTCCCATTGCGGCTTGGGCTCCTTTTCTCTCCCTTTGGCTTCTCCATCCTCCCTTCCTTAGGCTGTAAATTGACATTTTTTATGATTTATAATAGTCTTTTAGAGTTTATTGAAAAACCACAAAACAGCGAATCCATGAAAAGTGAACCGCGAAGTAGTGAGGGAACACTGTATTTTATATAGGGCACAAAATAATATTTTGGGCAGGTGAAAAACTATTTAACATTAGGACAGTGGTTCTCAACCTGTGGGTCTCCAGATGTTTTGGCCTTCAATTCCCAGAAATCCTAACAGCTGGTAAACTGGCAGGGATTTCTGGGAATTTTAGGCCAAAACACCAGGGGACCCACAGGTTGGGACCCATTGCATTAGGGGATCAATAACATAATGAACCTCTGTTGGCATGGTTGCTATCTGAGTATCTAAAGTTACTTTTAAAAAAATCACATAAGTATATCAATAACTATTCAGGTGTTCCAAGGCATTGATATAGTCTTTAAAAAATTAATACTTTAATACATTTCCTCAAAAAAATTAATACATTTCCTCAAAAATGTCTAAAACATACATTTTAAGTTGCTTTAAATGAATGAAGACGCACAAGACACAGCATGTGTTGGCACTTGATATTCTTTCTCCATAGCCTCACGTAAACATAAAATCAACAAAAAATTACAATTACATTGGAAAAGAATTGGAAGTATCATTTATTAAATTACAACTGCCTCTATCTTCATTATTGGAAAGGTGTGAATTACCAGTAATTTTCTATTAATTGCAATGTAGGATGTTACTAGGATCTTTATTGCATCAGGCAGGCAAACCAGTATTGAAGCTGGACCAGCACGAAAAGTTGAATGATGCCATGCACATCCTGCTGCGGATCTACCTCCCTTTGGTTAATTCATCACCCACTCTTGATGAGTAAAATCCGTCAATTGCTCACAATCCCACCATATTATGATCATCTACCTTGTGCAATGGGTCTATTCCACTTCTGTGCTAGTTAGAAGGTGATGCTGTTCATGAGCTGTAAAATATTTGCAATTATTTAATATTTTACTGTTACTTTTGACTTTTTTTGTTCATTGAGAAATAGCACTAATTTTTTTTAAAAAAATTCAGAGCAGCAGAAGTGTGGGAAATAAGGTTACAAAAGTATGTGAAAGTATTATCGTGGGACAACTGATTGCTGAATCAATCAATTGCACAGATGAAGAAAGATGTGATATTGAAGGTGTTTATCCTGGTATATATCTGCTATCTATAGTATAGTACAACTGCCATGGACTAGAGCTTCATACAATAAAACCCAGGGTCTTAAACAATGATTCCTGAAAGGTGATTGCAACAATGTTGGTACAGAATGATCCCTGCTGTAAAGAAATGTTATTGCTGTTGAGTTGCAGCTTACGATTAATGGTCTGCCTGTCTAATCTAAGGTTGTTATTGTCAACAACCATGAGGAATGGGTTTTCTCTGACAAATCAGAATATAGAGCTTCACTTTCCGTCTTTCCGGGCACTGAACTCCAAATATCCTATACTGTGAAGTACAGTATAATATTCTATATTTTGCATCGAGAAAGAGTACACAATGCATTTATTGGTTGGTTTTGTTTGCTTGATTTCAATTGCAGTTGTTTCTTCGCCATAGCATCTGTCTTTCATCTTACCACCCCCTCCTCATTTATAATCACCATAATCCTTTGAAACAAAGTATTAATCCTGGGGAGATCAGTAAAGCAGAGCAGGGTTACTGCAGTCGCATAATGGCTAAACAATGCTTTAATACCAGAACAAACTGCCTCTAATCCCCGTTGTACCATGCTGTCATCCCCCACCTTCCACTGCCACATGGCAGATCTGTATGTGATCACTACTGCTGATCACCACTTTGGAGGGGATCAAATCCTTTAGCAACCAGCAAGACCAGAAGCATTTATTTACAAAGTATCAGTGGCAGGACACTACAGTGTGTTATATGCCCTCTAAATTTATGGCTGGCAATCAAATTTTTATACTACTTGTTATTACTCATTCATTATTCCACAATGTTGATGGAAAATAGTGTTCTTTTCAGTCCTATTAATGTTGATGGGATTATACAGAAAACCATTCTCATAACTGTAATACCATGGGTCTGATCTGATCTTTGTCACTGTTAGGTTGCTTTGCCTTGGCTTGATTTCAATAGCTTACAGATGTTTTGAGACTATATTTTGAGTACAAGCCAATATTACATGTAGAAAAAAAATAACAAAATTGCTGAAGGAGCTCAAGCAACCACCTATGAAGAAAGGCTGAAACATCTGGAGCTTTGAAAAAACCGTAAGCAGGACAAACAGCATGTTTTTCTGTATCTGGAAGGTCATCTGTTGGGGTAACTTGATTGTGTGTTCCTCCAGAGGGTTGGACTGGATGGCACTTATGGTCTCTTCCAACTTGTAATGGCTCTTTGCTCCAACTGTGTTGCTGTGGGTTTAGTCTTTTCCTGAAAGAACGCACCGAGACACACATGGGCTGAGGATACCATACATCTTTATTGTTTGGAATACAAGAGTCTAGCACTATTGTCTGTCTATATAGGGCCTTAGCTACTATTTAATAAATCACCCAAGAGCCCTGGTGCCTGGTGCTTGCCCATCATCATCATCATCATCATCATCATCATCATCATCATCATTATTTATACCCCGCTCCATCTCCCAAAGTACTTGGGGCGGCTTACACTGGAACAAGTCCAAAACAGTATGACATCAATAAAAACAGTAACACAATAAACTCACAATATAATAACACATCTTACAAAAGTTAAAGTAACTTTAAAATAGACAGTAATCCCAATCAATAGATAATTATCACAGGACATGGGCCATTTTAAGGGGAAATGGAAACCCGAAAGTGCATATTCTTCGATGACCAAGGATGGGAGCTACTAAAGGTAATAAAGTGCATAGAATGGCCAAGGCCTAGGTAAAGCGCATGGACAATTAATGATCAGTTTTTAGAAGGCACCTGTGAATATCCACATTCTCAGGTTCTTCCGGAAGGAATCCAGGGTGGGAGCTAATCTAATCTCCTCTGGGAGAGAGTTCCAGAGCTCGGGGGCTACCATTGAGAAGGCCCTCTCTCTTGTCCCCACCAACTGCGCTTGAGATGGAGGTGGGAGCGAGAGGAGGGCCTCCCCAGCAGATGTTAGAGCCCGTGTGGCTCACATGTCCAGAGCTCACCTTCTCCCATTTTTATGGTCAGTTCATGTGTCCTTGGAGCATCCTGTCTTCCCTTTCGGCCATAGGCTATGTGCTTTATGTCAATACCAGGGTAGTGGTGGGGGTTGATAGTTGCATGGCATGAGTGATCATGACAAAACTTGATGATTCTATGCTTCCCAAATACTAGGATTCAGTATCATCTAGCCAAATGGTGGAAGATTCAAAACTATTGTAAGATGCAATGGTGACAACCAAAGTGGGTGGCTTTAAATATAGGATGTAGAAAGTCAGAGTGGATAGGTCAGAATGACTGCATATTGTTCCCGGTATCTGAGGCAGTATGCTTCACAGCCTGTTTGCTGGGATACTTGGATAAGTGGGTGTTTATTCCCCGTCATCTAGTTCTTTTAAATGTTTCTCCTGAAATGGGATTTGTGTGGCGTATGCTATATGAAAAAAACCCATATACAGCCAAACAATATGCAGTTGGTTCTCTGTGTCCATGGATTCTGTATTCACAGATTAAACCATTCATTGCCTAACCCCTTTTCCCCAATGCAAAAAAAAATCTCCTTGGTTTTCCTATTTTATGTAAAGGACACCACCTCACCATTCCACTGAAACCAAATCCCAGTAGATACCAAGGGCCCATTGTATAATTAAAACTTTTTTTTAAAAAAATAGTAATCCCATTAAAGACAAGTCACACTCTCCCAGCTTCAGGCAAAGATAAAGCCCTCCCTGAAAGAAAATCTTAGAGAAAAAATGCAATGGCAGGTTCATTTTAGGGTTCTATAAGTCAGATGTGACGTAGTGGCACATGGCAACAACTCCCCATTAAAAGTCATCTACACAACCAATTAAAAGTTGAAAGTCTAAAGAAAATATTTGCCTGTTGGATTGGAAAGAGGGAGTAGATCAAACCCTCCATGGGAGGGAATTCCACAGTCTGGAAGCAACCACCGAGAAGTTGTTTTCTATATCCTTAACAAATGCAACTGTGACAGTGGCAAGATTACAAAAAAGTCCTCACCTGAAGATCTTAGAACTCTGGCAGGTTCATATGGAGAGTTACAGTCTTCCAGACAATCTGGACACAAGCTATTACCTTTATGCCTCTCATAGATATTTTGGATGTTTCAAGAAAGGAAACCTGGATCTGAGAGATTTTAGGTTTGACTGGAAATCCACTTCTGGTATATATCTATCTATACACATAATAAAAGGGAAAAAATCATGTATGTGGCTGGGGTGTCCATTTACACAGACAGGCTCCCACTTCCACAAATAGCTATACCTCCCACTACTCAGGAGATACCAATGGCCATCCCTCCAATGACACTGCAGATTATAGAGAGCACCGTAAACATGTACAAGAGCCCTGCCAATGTCCTCCTCAAACACCATACTGCTCATCCAAGTGAAGGCTTTCATTTGGGGACCATTTAACCCTAGATTTTCTGTTTTTTCTCCACCACAGACATCCCAGTGTTTCTTACGCTCTCCATTGGTGTGGGATTTGCATGACTCCGCCCACTGCCTCTCCCATAACTCTTTCCTATTCTTTTCTATGGCACACAGCAAAAGAGGAATCAATCAGCAACTGAGCCTACTAGAGAATTCACCATGATTTATAGGAGTTGTAGGTAATGGGATATATAGTTCACCTGCAATCTAAGAGCACTCTGAATTCCACCAATGATGGACCTAGAACTAACTTGGCACACAGAACCCCCATAACAAATAAAAAATACTGGAGGTCTTTAGAGGGATTTATAGGAGTTGCAGTTAACCTACATCCAGAGCGCACTATGAGCCCAAACAATGCTAGATCTGGACCAAACTTGGCATGCATACCCCATATGCCCAAATGTGAATACTTTTGGGTTTTGAGGGGAATTGGCTTGGACATTTTGGAGTTGTAAGTACTGGGATTTATTGTTCACCCAGGGCCAGCCCTAGGTAATTTTCAAGTGTAAGCGAACAGAATTTTGGCACCCCCCCCCCCCCAACCAATCACTGAAAAATAAAAGCTTTGGATAAGCGAAAATGTTGGATAATAAGGAGGGATTAAGGAAAAGGCTATTAAACATCCCATTACATTATGATTTTACAAATTAAGCACCAAAACATCATGTTTTACAACAAACTAGCTGTGCCCGATCACGCATTGCTGTGGTGTATGTAGAGGGTGGGTGGCCATCTGTCAAGAGTGCTTGGATTGTGTCCTGCATGGTAGAAGGGTTGGACTGGATGGCCCTTTGGGGTCTCTCCAACCTCTTGGATTGTATAGTTGTATTATGATTATTATTGTTTTTAATATCAGTATGATTATTATCATTATTATGTAGAGGTTGGATGGCCATGTGTTAGGAGTGTTTGGATTGGTAGAAGGAAGTTGAACTGGATGATCCTTAGGGGTCTCTACTAACTTTAGGATTCCATGATATTGTTGTTATTATTATTATTGTTATTATTTACAGGCTGGATGGTCAGATTGTGTCCTCTATTGCAGAAATGGTTTGGGCTGGATGGGGTTTAGGGGTCTGTCCTAACTGCATGAATGTCTGATGAGATTATTGTTATTATTGTGGAGGTATTGGATGGGCATCTGCAAGGAGTGTTTGGATTGTGTCCTCCATGGAAGAAATAGGTTGGACTGGATGGTCTTTAGGGGTCTGTCATAACTGTTTGATTCTGTGATGCAATGTTATTATTATTGTTATCATTATTATTATTATGGAGAGGCTGGATGGAAATCTGTCAGGAGTGTTTGGATTGTGTCCTGTTTTATGGTAGAAGGAAGTTGAAGTGGTTGTTGCTGAGGGGTCTCTGTGAACCCTCTGATTTTATGCTATTACAGCGGTTGGATGGCCATCTGTCCGGACTGTTTGAATAGTGTCCTGTTTTATGGTAGGAAGAACTTGAGCGGGAAAGGAAGCGGGTGGGTGTTCTGGCGGTGGCAGCACGGTGTTTTAAAATCTCTGGCATTCCCTTTGGGGGTGAGTTCCGCCACTGCCGTTAGGCTGTCTTTCCTCCTTCCCCAATCCCCCCTCCAGGGTCGATAGGTGTCCGAAGTCAAGGAGAGAAAAAAGCGGTGGTTTCACCGTCCTCCTTCCCTCCTTCCTGATACCTCCTTAGACGGGAAACCCACCTTGCTCTTGGCCGTTTGTATGAAGAGGAGAGAAGAAACTTCTGCTTTTGTCCTCCTCCTTCCTTCCTTGTTGGTAGCTCTGCAGGCGGGGAAGGCACCTTGCTCACGCCCATTTACCAAATCTGTAGGATAGTGAAAACCGCCGATTTCGCCTTTCTCTTTCCGTGCCACTTAGGAGCGTGCGGGCAAGTGAGATGGCGAGAGGTGGTGTGCTGAGGCTGGTGGCCAAGATGGCGGCAGTTGCAGTAGCTGGAGAGTGAGGGAGTGTGGAGGAGGGGGGGTGAGTTTCGCGTGCTGGGCCTGCCCCGCGCAAGCGCACATGGTTTTTGTGGGTTTTTTGGGTTTGTGTTGGCCACGGATGTTGATTGTAACTTTAGTGAAAATGTCAGATAATAAGGAGGGATTAAGGAGAAGCCTATTAAACATCAAATTTCATTATGATTTTACAAATTAAGCACCCAAACATCATGTTTTACAACAAATCAACAGAAAAAGCAGTTCAATGCATGGAAATGTAGGAATTTATTTGCGAATTTAGCACCAAACATTGAACTGGGATATAGGGCAGTGTGGACTCGGATAACCCAGTTCAAAGCAGATATTGTGGGTTATTCGGCTTTGATATTCTGGGCGATATGGCTGTGTGGAAGAGCCCTGAGGGTCCTTAGAAATCCATAGGATTTTAAAGGCCACCAAAAGGGAATCTGGCCCCCGGTATTTTAAAAAAACTCTAAAATCAGGACAGTAAATAAAGGACAACACTCTGAAAACAGGGGAAATCCAGGCAGGAAACAATCAGGGCCAGCTAACACCTCCCAACGAAGGATGCCCCCAGGGAGGAAGCAGCCAGGCTTTGAACTTGCAAGGCCATGAAATGCTAATCAAGCTGGCCAATTGCAACATTCACACGTCTCAAACAGATAAGAGCTCTTTCTCCCACCCTGGACTTTCCTCAGATATATAAACCCCACTTACCTAGCTTCCAACAGACCTCACAATCTCTGAGGATGCCTGCCATAGGTGTGTGTTTACCGTCAGGAGAGAAAGCTTCTGGAACATGGCCAGGCAGCCTGGAGAGCTGGCCTCGAGGGTGAAGGCCAGGCTGCAGAGGTAGGAAGGCCACGCCTGGACGAAGGTGCCTCCTAGGCGCCCCCTAGAGGATGGCGCCTTCAGCAACCGCTTACTTCGCCTAATGGTTGAACCGCCCCTGTGTTCACCTGTAATCAAACTCCACCAAAGATGGAATTGGACCAAACTTGGCACACAGAGCCCGCACAACCAGCAAAAAATACTGGAGGCCTTTGGGGAAAATTCACCTTGATTTGGGGGAGTTGTAGTTCACCTACATCCAGAGCACTGTGAACCCAAACACTGATGGATCTGGACAAAACTTGGTACACATACCTGATATGTCAAAATTTGATTACTGGATGTGTTTGGGGGGAACTGACCTTCCTTTTTGGGAGTTGTAGTTTACCCACAATCAAATAATCTGTGACATCCATTGATGATGGACCTGGACCAGACTTGGCACACAGATCCCCCATGACTAACTCAACCTACTGGAGGAGTTTGAAGGGACTGTCTCACCGTAATGGGAGTAGTAGTTTTCCCTACAGCCAGAGCGTACACTGAACCCCACTGATGATGCATCTAGAGCAAACTTGCCCAACGTAACAAACTTTAAGTACTGATGGAGTTTCTCGGGAGTTAACCTGGCATTATGTCAGTTGTAGTTAATCTACAACCTTGTGCATTTTCTACAAGTAACAATTGACTTTTTCAAATAACCCGGGCAATAATGGGTACCCATATATATATATATATGTGTGTGTGTGTGTGTGTGTGTGTGTGTGTTAAGAGTGCTGCCGGGGGGGTGGGGGCTGCAATGCCCTTCCTCAACATAGCCATTTACTGGCCAATGGGGAGTGTTCAAGGTTGGTGTTGAAGAAGCATTCTGCTATGTTCTATAACTGGCACCACAATACTTCTGTGGGGGAGAGGAGTGTGAAAGATGGGGTTGAGGGAGAAGTCACTGCATAGATTTGTCTGGTGGAACTTTAAACCTTGTCTTCCTGTATTAAGAATACAGGATTGCTGACCGAAATTCAGAGAGGCAACCCTAGGGGGATAGGACCAGAAAAAAGTCTGTAGGGGTATCCATGGGGTCCCAGAATGGCACTTCATTTAAAACTACTTTAATTAACTGTCAGCAAAGAGACAACACACACACACAGGCACACCATCTCTCACAGCAAGGACAGAGGGAAGAGAAAGGCTCACTTTGAAAGGGAGCTTTAGCGCTTGGGCACAGCTGCTAATAGGAAAACTCTTCCTTGCACCCCATCAAGTTCATCTCTGAAGTCTGCGGGATTCTAAGAAAGGCCTTGTCCAAAGACCGCAGTATCCAGGCAGCCTCACATCAGAGAAGACAATCGTTCAGATAGCCTGCCCTCAAACTCTAAATGGCCTTAAAGGTTATAACCAGTAATTGGAACTGAGCCTAGAAACAAAGCAGCAGCCAGCGAAGTTGTTTTTAACAAGGGAGCCATTTCCACTATCAGGATATTCCCTGAAGAATCTAAGGCATCCTGTTTGGTGAGAATATGGATAATTCTCACGAAGAGCCCCAGATTTTCTCCCTGTCTGCAAAAAAAAAAAAAAAACAATTCCCACAGTTCCTTGGGGAGAGGATGCTAAATCATGTTAGGTCTGTGGAAGATGCATACTATATAATAAATCATTCTAGAGACATTTAGTTTGTCAGCTCTCTATACAGTAAACTATATGGTATTGGAAATATCAATGAAGCCATTTCACATTTTACAGTGGAGTGAACATATAAGCAAATTAAGTCATAGACCTCGTTTTCCTGATTGAATTCCATTCAGCCTATTATTTGTCTAGTATCACTACAGCAATTCCCAAAATGCCCAGGTAGCTGTCTTTCCCTGATCAGAGTCTGAAATTGCCTTTAACTACCGATACTGGCAATTTAATTGACCTTCTGGATACACAACATCTGCTTGACCACTGAGCTATGGCCCCATGGTTCCTCCAATAGGATCATTAGGAAATGGCAGACAGGCATTCCCAAAATAAATGCTGTTATTCATAAAGCACCTATACCTCTTAGACATTTCACAAGAATTAAAAAAAGAGACAATTCTTGCCTATGGGTTTATTATCCAATAGAAGCTATGCAAAAGGAAAAGGGAGAGAAGAAGAAAATAAGCAAATTAATGTGTCAGCTATTCATTGAGTACGTAAATATTATAATGAAAAAACAGACAGTGAAGGAGCATAGGGAGTTGAAAGTGGACCTTTGACTGAACACTATTATTATATTTGGGCTTTGTTAGACTATGTTTCCCAGTTAATATCACTGACCATATAATTAACTCACATATCTTAGTGAGTCTTCGTTGGCTCCTGTAAATATATGTGGATGTTTTGTATTTAAGTTTATGTTTGCTATATTATTTTAAATAAGTTAAATTTTATTGATTTTATAGATGTCATGCTATAAATTGCTGTTATAAGTGGGGTTATTTTGGGCTATTATATTTGTATCTATTGTATCTATTGTAGCACTGTGGCATTGAATGCTTGCCTTTTTTGTTTGTTGGAATCTGCTTTGAGTCCCTCCAGGGAGATAGGATGGAATATAAATGAAGTTTTACTATTATTATTATTTATTAAAATATTTAATAAAGAACTGGAACGAAAAATTAAGGCCACAGAAGGCTGTCCTCAACCACCTATCCTAGAACACTGGCTTGACAGCCTAGCTGTGCCTAACTAGTTCAGAAGGGCTGAGCATGGGCTTGTTTTCCACCCTGCCTGCACACATCCCCTTCAAATGACAAAAAAACCCTTTTATTGGCACTGTTTGCTCTTTACATACTGGTTTTTCATCTTTTAAGGAACAAAGCAGTTTGGGAGGAGTGAGTTCCCTCTTAGGGGGGAGGGAATGGAGGTGCAGGGGAGCAGGAAAGGACTGTAATCTAGAGAAGTTCATGAAAAAATTTCCTTTGTTTCCTTCGTGCTATCATTTCATTTCGACAGTTTGTCTACACAAAACAAATGCATTGGGATCCAGGATGGCTATCCCCAATGCCCCAACATGGGAAAAAGTCTGGATCTTGCTGCAGGATTTGGACCTTTCTTGGTATTTCTTCACCCCAGGAGCCAGCCGAATTGTAGCTTAGCCTGGGTTAAATTGCATTAACCTGTGTGTGTTGTATGGCTACACCATGCTAATGCAATTCCCACACTGCATTATATGGCAATGTAATGGGGTCTACGTGTAGCTGCATCATTGTACAATGGGGAGAAAAATGGGAGATGCCAATTGTCAGCTTCTATGAGAACCTCTGCAGCCAGGCCTGTAGCGAGGGGGGGGGGTTAGGGGTCCAAACCCCTCCCAAAATTTTTCAGGTTATAAAAAAAACCTGGTTTACTCATGAATTTTAATTGGTTAACCAAATCTCCATGCTAAGTCTATGAGACGCAAAACATTAACCCTCCAGGCACTATCTCAAGCAGATATTAACAGGTTTGTAGCGGGGGGGGGGGGGGGCTAGGGGTTCAACCCCCCCCCCCCCAAATTTTTTCTGGCTACGGCTGCCACTGTCAACTTATAATATTGAGAGTAGGAAACAGTTACTTGAAAATGACAGTCATTTGCAAATATAACCCTTGGATTAGACTTCAATACCATATTCAAATTTAAGGATCTATTTGAAATTAAATTCTGGTTTGACATAACACCCAATGAAACCTGCAATCCTAATCTTCACGCCTATGTTTTGATTTCCCCAATATATATCCTGCATCATATTTTTAAAACCCAGTACAGTAGAGTCTCACTTATTTATTTATTTATTTATTTATTTACAGTATTTATATTCCGCCCTTCTCACCCCGAAGGGGACTCAGGGCGGATTACAATGAACACATATATGGCAAACATTCAATGCCAACAGACAACAACATACATTAGACAAACTCAGAGGCATTTTTAACATTTTTCCAGCTTCACGATTCCGGCCACAGGGGGAGCTGTTGCTTCACCGTCCAGTAGTGGCTGTACTTCCGCATTCCTTTCCTCGTGTTTTGCTGGCAGTTTTATGGTGTTGTAAATTAGCCTCCTGCATAAAGTGTCCCTAAATTTCCCTAATTGACAGGTGCAACTGTCTTTCGGGGCTGCATAGGTCAACAGCAAGCCGGGGCTATTAATGGTTGGAGGGTTAACCTGACCCGGGCTTCGAACTCATGACCTCTCGGTCAGTAGTGATTTATAGCAGCTGGTTACTAGCCAGCTGCGCCACAGCCCGGCCCCTTATCCAAGACTCGCTTATCAAAGGTTCTGGATTATCCAAGGCATTTTTGTAGTCAATGTTTTCAATATATCCTGATATTTTGATGCTAAATTCATAAATACAGTAATTACAACATAACATTACTGTGTATTGAACTACTTTTTCTGTCAACTTTATTGTATAACATAATGTTTTGGTGCTTAATTTGTAAAATCATAACCTAATTTGTTGTTTAATAGGCTTTTCCTTAATCCCTCCTTATTATCCAAGATATTCACTTATCCAAGTTTCAGCCGGCCCGTTTAGCTTGGATAAGTGAGGCTCTACTGCATTTATTCAACTTAACGAACAACAATGCATCAAGAAAAAGAGTAGCAATATTAAAAAAAACCTATATCTTAGAAGTCAAGAATTTCCTTATTTCTCCCAAGGTCTGAGTGAAGAATGGGAAACGTCCAGTCTGCAAAGGTTTCCCATCTCTCCCAATCACATTCCATTCTAAGAACCTCATCACATTGAGGTCCACATAACAGGCGATAGTGAGAGGATTCGCATGCAGCATAAGGAATCCATCAGGCAGCATAGGAAATCTGTCATTGCCCTGCAATGCCCCTTACTTATCCCATGAAGGAAGCGCCCCCCCCCCCCCCCCCCACATTATTCTCTATGAGAATACAGGCCTCTTATGACGGACAAAGCCAGAAGTAGATGTACATCATTTGATGGGATCTGGTGGGCACCGTCCCTTAAATGTGGTGCAAGTGTCATGTGATGTGTAAATTTACCCATGTGATGAGGTCATAAGTCCTCCCCACTTTTGAAATCACATCCTCCAGAGCAGGGGTCCTCAAACTTTTTAATCCAAGGGCCGGTCCACAACCCTTCAGACTGTTGAGGTGCCGGATTATCATTTGAAAAAAAAAATACAAACAAATTCTGATGCACACTGCATATGTCTTATTTGTAGTGCAAAAACAAGAACAATGAAAGAACAATATAATATTTAAAAATAAAAACAATTTTAACCCAACATACATTTATCAGGATTTCAATGGGAAGTGTAGTCCTGCTTCTGGCCAATGAGATAGTCAAGTTAATTAGGATTGTTGTTGTTGTTGTGTGTCTTCAAGTCATTTCAGAGTTTGGGCGAGCCTAAGTCTAAAATGTATTTATTTATTATTTATTTATTTACTGCATTTATTTACTACATTTGTATCACACCCTTCTCACTCCAAAGGGGACTCAGAGTGGCTTACAAATTATGTGTACATACAATATATTATATTATTAGCATAGCACAATATTAGCATTAGATATTACTATATTGAACTATACCACTATACTGTAATATTATTAGTAATATTATATGTAACATAGAATATATAATTAATATTATTATATGGTATTATTATTAGTGTTATATTGTATTACATTATAATATTATTATCAATATTATATGTATATACAATATATTATATTATAAAACTGAGGGCGGGGGCCAGGTAAATGACCTCGGAGGGCCGCATCCGGCCCCCGGGCATTAGTTTGGGGACCCCTGCTCCAGAGCTAACAGATGTATTCCCATAGTTATCCTTGTCCACCGGCAATAACACTCTTGTTTTCTTTGCTCAGTTGTTGAGGAAAGCCCATGTACTTTAAAGCAAAATTGGTAGAAACTGAATCTGGAGGAGCATCCCCACAGTTGCAGCTTCAGAAGAGCTTCACTATGGTGGGGCTTTACCCATTTAAGGAAAGACTTTGCTCAGGAAAAGCAATTCCCTGGACAAAACATTACTTTGGAGAACTCCAGATCACACTTTGGCCATGGTACTGAGGGTTTCAGGGACGCTGGGCCATTTCCCCACTGGCAAGGCAAACTCCCTAGCACAATGGAGGTCTAGTAAAGAATAATTCTAGCCTCCACCCCCATAAGGCTCCCTATCCTAGTGTATATCAGTTAACTGAAGGTCCAGCATTTCATTTTCTAAAGGCTACAGTTAATGAATAAAAGATCTTTGTGTGATCCACATTTGAGACCATTGAAATGAGCCATAGCAAGGATAGAGTGTCTTAACCTTTAGTGACCAGGCAGACTGAGAACAAAGCAGGTATGTGTCTCAATTCCAAAGGGCTACAGCTAATCATACACTTGGATGAGTGAAATACACAGGCTTTCAGTTTCTTTACAATGACTATGTGATTTTCTTTCTCTGATATGAGAGTGAAGGAGTCAATCTTTGGTGTAATGTAGAAGGTATTCCTGTTAATCTCATTAACCTGCATACCTTATACACCTACGGTGCAATAAGGGTTTTTGGACATAATAAAATGTTGTTGTTGTTGTTGTTGTTGTTGTTGTTGTTGTTGTTGTTGTTGTTGTTGTTGTTGTTGTTGTAGAAGGTACCACCAAAATTGCAGGTTATGAGAGAAATACATGAGACCAGCTATCTTGTAAGGAAAGGGTCCTTGGATTTTTTTGTAAAATGGGGAAAACATTATTATTTTAGAAGGGTGAGTTAAATTGATATACCCAAGCAGTGCTTAAACATGTATTTTATATATTTACTAGCTTGGGGACCCGGCGGTGCCCAGGTTATTTGAAGAAGGCATTGTTTGTTTTGGGATGTTAGGTCATATCACTTAGGTTTGGTCCAGATCAGTCATTGGTTTGGTTCAGTGCTTTCTGGATAAGAGTGAACTACAACTCCCAGATTCCCAGGGCAATCACCCCGCAAACCCTGCCAGTATTCGCAGTTGGCCATGTTGGGTATGCGTGCCAAGTTTGGTCCAGATCCGTCATCGACTGAGTTCAGGGCTCTCTGGATATGGGTGGACTACAACTTCCAGATCTGAGTTCAGTCACCCCCAAACCAGGTCTGTATGCACAGTTGGCCATGTTGGGTCTGTGTGCCAAGTTTGTTCCAGATCTGACGTCAGTTGGGTGAAATGCTTTCTGGATGTAGGTGAACTACAACTCTGAAAATCAAGACCCATTCCCCTAAACCCCTGCAACATGTTCAGTTGGTCATGGGGCTTCTCTGTGCCAAGTTTGGTCCCAGTCCATTGTCGATGGGGGTCACAGTGTCAGTGAAGGTACTGCAAGTCCCATCATTCATGGCAAGTTTGTTCCAGATCCATTGTTGATTGGGTTAACAGTACTTTCTGGATGTAGCTCAGGTACAACTCCTATAAATCATTGTGAATTCTCCCCAGACCTCTTGTTCAGTTGCTGATCAATTCCTCTGTTAACTGTGTGACATAGGAAAGGGTTAAGGTAGAGGCAGTGGGTGGGATTATGCAAATTAAGGAAACCTGGGATGACCATTCTGGAGGAAAAACAGAACATCTAGGATGAAATTGTCCTTGCATGAAAGCCTTCATTTGAGTGGGAGACAGGATGGTGTTGGTGGAGGACACGGGCAGGGTTTGGGCTGCATGTTCATGGCGCTCACTATAACCTGTATGTCAGTAGAGAGAGGGCCATAGGTGTCTCCTGCTCAGTGGGAACTATAGCTGTTTGTGGAGGTGGGAGGCTGTCTGTGTAAGGGGACACATCCTCCACATACACACATACACATTTTTCACTTTTATTATGTGTATAGAAGATAGGAGATTACATTTGTATGATACCTTTCTCCCAGAGTGTAATTTGCTAATTAACTTATTAAATGATGGATTCCTTAGGTTATTTATTCTAACCACATGGCCTTTCTTATTAATGCTGAAGTTAATCTGATGCTTTGGTGCAGGGTTTTTTTTTAGAATATTAGGATTTATTAGATTTTATGGATCTTCTTGTGATAGCTTTAGCAAGAGAGCAATGCATAAGCAGAAGATTAGGACTGGATGAAATGTATCAGATGACTTGCTTACTAGGCAGCAACATCCAGCATACAACTGATGCAGTTGAAGAGCTTGGATAAAGAAGCAATTATAGAAAAATTGAAAGGAAAAAAAATGAATTCTGATCTGTATTGGAATGGAGTGGAGGAGTGATTTGTTTCCTTATCTCTAAGCAACCATGGCCCTTACAGGATATCCGGCCCTCTAAGCCCGAAAAGCTGCCTATCCTCCACTTACTATGTCCTTTTTTGGAGTGGTTTTTCTTATTTAAGTCCCTATTAATTTTATTCTAGTTCTTGATTACACCTGTATAATAAACAATGCTCTATATTATTATTTGAGATGAGCTGCAACTTATCTTAACCAATATCACAATAGGAGTCCATCCTATTCAACTCCTTTGTAATTCTTCAATGAGCTTATTGCTGCTCTCAATCCAAATGCTGGGTACTTGGATAATTGCATGGGAAGATTTTTTTTTTACCTCTGTTGGACTGTTTGCTAAAGGGTGACTAAACTCAGAAAGGAAAAATTCCCTGGAAATGTCAAGACGTATCAGTTCTTTTTTATTTGATTATAACTGAATTTTCATGGCTTTGCATCCAAGCTCTTTCTTGAAAGATCCCAGGATAACGAAACCCACTCCCTTATATTCTTTCCCTCAACCTTGTATTCTCTCTTTCCCTCCCCACCCCAAAGATCATGAATAATATCTAGACTCAGACAACCTTTCAGAGATGGGTTTTCACCCATTTCCTCTTGGTCTGTTTTACTTATTATTCAGGAGTTACAGTCAAACAACATTATTGAATGAGAGTTGGTACATGTTTGTGACAATTTAACAATGTGTGATCGTGCAGCTTATCACATAACATTGTATACCAGTGGCATTTCAAGTTTCCCCCTGGTACTAATAAACCATGATATAATAATGTCCATAGTGTTAAAATGTGTTGGCAGTACAGTAGATGGGATTGGTAGGTGCTGGATAAATTTAGTTTCTGGTTGCTTGGGAGTTACTATTAAAATAGGCCTGATGCATCAGGTTAAACTGCTGAGCTGCTGAACTTGCTGACCGAAAGGTCAATGGTTTGAATCCACAGAGCAGGGTGAGCTCGCACTATTAGCCCCAGCTTCTGTCAATCTAGCAGTTCAAAAACATGCAAAAGTGTGTAGATCAATAGGTACCGCTCCGGAGGGAAGGTAACTGCGCTCCTGCAGTCATGCCGGCCATGTGACCTTGGAGACATCTATGGACAACACTGGCTCTTCGGCTTAGAAATGGAGGTGAGCACCAACCCCCAGAGTCAGACACAACTAGATTTAATGTCAGGGGAAAACCTTTACCTTTACCTTAACTAATACTATCCCCCATAGTATACTATACAAAACCATTCACTAGGTATTGGCTTGATATGAATATAGGAAATGCAATAATTAAAAGAAATAAAGACAAATAAAGACAAACTTAATGTGATACAGTTTCATTGTCTATATATATAAAAGAGTGATGGCATCACGGCGACCCACAAAACAACAAAACTACAGGCCCCCCAACCTCGAAATTTGACAACACAACCCATCATCCACGCCTCTAGGTTGATACAACAAAAAGAAAAGAAAAATAAAGTCCTAATTAGAGAGAGAGGAATAATTGCTTTTATCCAATTGCTGCCAGTTAGAAGGCTAAGCTCCTCCAACTTGGTCTCCTAGCGACCCAATAAAAATAATAAAAAACACTAAAAATAATTTAAGACACTAAAAATTAATACAATACAATAATAAAATATAATAAATAAAAAGATAACTTACAATAAAATTAATTAAAAAATACAAATAATGTCAAATAAAAATTACACAACAATTTTTAACCAATACCACCACCACTTTGCCACAGCAACGCGTGGCCGGGCACAGCTAGTATTATATAAATAGCTTTATGAATATAGTATTATGGGATTTTTTCAATTATTTTGTCAGTTCACTGAGACTTCCAGTTGCTTGAGTTCTGGTTAACTAACAGTCTACGTATCACACTACTCAAGCATTGGGTTCACTATCTTTTATTACTAGCATTCCTTTTTCCCTCTCTGATCTCTGTTAAATCTGCTGCGCTGGGGACAGCTGCAATGTTGGCTGTGGCCATCTTTGCTAATTCTAGGATAATATGGGCATACAGATATGGGAAGATTCATTTCATTTTGGGAAATCCTTGTTAACCTTTAATAAACAAGTTGTTTGAAGGAGGAGTGAATTGAGCTGAGAGGGGAGGAGGGAGAAAGCAGAGAAAAGAGATATCAATAAGGGACAAAATGTAGCTGAACATGTAATAATATGAAATCCCACACTTTTAGGATCGCATTTTCCAACCTGAACATTTCCAAAAGCATTGAAGCCCCATCAAATATCTGATGCAAGGAGTAGAAAAGTTTAAAATGTAAAAAAAAAAAAAAGCATATTGAAAGTTGCCAATAATAAGATGCACTGCTAACATCAACTTCCATGCCATTCTCTTTTATAGAAACCAAGGTTTTAAATAACAGGTTAATTAGTACTAAATTGTACTAATTAAGAAATTTCAGTTATT
This sequence comes from Anolis carolinensis, assembly GCF_035594765.1. Lineage (NCBI taxonomy): Eukaryota > Metazoa > Chordata > Lepidosauria > Squamata > Anolidae > Anolis > Anolis carolinensis. Next base: position 133,384,279 of record NC_085844.1, read on the forward strand.
GGTGTAGGTAATGGATTCCTGTCCTTCCAGTGCCAATCCATTACAGTGTGCTCTCATCTATTCTGGTCCTAAGTTATTTAGGGTTTTATACACTAATAACTATACTTTAAATCTTGCCAGGCAGCAAACAGGCAAGCAATGACATTTCCTCATCAAAGATGTTACATGATGAAAAGGGGCAGCCTCTTGACAACAGCTAAAAAGCTATATTCTGTAGTAGATGAAGCCTTCCATAGAGCACAGTATAGTAATCCCATATTGAGGTTACTACTGTCTATACCACCATATGCCACCATAGCAAAGCTTTTTCAGTCAAATGGAGGCTATAAGTGGTAAAAGGCTCTTCAAGCTGTTAAAATCTAAAGGCCTTATCACAATATTCATTTATGCCACATTATTTCATTTTAAGTCCACTTCAGCCTTTCTCGTGAGAGTAGCTGATTCTTGATGCTGTCTATCTCAACCTTGGCACATTGTGCACATTTACATGCCCCCTCCCATGCATTAATTACTAGGAGAGAAAGAAACAATTGTAACCAATTATAAGAAGTACAGTGCTGGTCTCTGGCATATTAGAAAAATGAAAATATTCTCCTCCGCATAAGATAACCTAAGAATCATTGCCCGATTGAACCAACTGTTCGATTAACAGTGAAACAGTGAAGCTTTCCACAGTGATGAGATTGTGTACACCTATGAAACAAGAGTCTGTGCTGAGGATAGTAGTGTTGCTGCTAGGATCTCTCATGTCAGACAGGCTGTTAAGGAATCAGACTAAATGTGCCAAACTGGTAATGGGCAACAGCAGTAGTGAGATATGACATGGTGGAGGCAATGGCAGTGGCACGATAACTAACACTTGTCTTTTATCATTACAGCTCTATAGTGAGATCATTCAAAACAAAATAAGATAGTTCAAGAAGATGAGATTCCCAGGTCAGAAGACTAGAGAAGAGCAGAGGACAATTATTAATAGTGCTGCAAATAATGATACAATTGGATTCAGGCTGAAAGGATATGCAGCTCTTGACATGCTCACAGGTGAAAGGAAAATCCAAAGGTGCACAACATATATTATAGGAACATGAACCGTAAGAAGCCTGAATTGAGCTGGACATAATAAAACAAGAAATGGGTCATATAAACATTGCAAAGCTTGGGGTGAGGAAGCTAAAGTGGATAGAAATGAGATACTTTGAGTCAGATAATTACATAGCATTTTACTCAGGAAATGAAAATCTAAAAAGAAATAGGGTGACATTAATAGCGAGGGGAGGTGTAACAAAAGCAGTAAAAGGATATACTGTAATGTAAAGTCTGACGGAAGACAGTTGTACACAGACATTTTAAGCTGCTGTTTGGTTGTTTACGCATCTGTTTTATATTCTTTTGTTTTATTGAATTTGAGTTTTTAACTGTTATTATTTTTAACTATGTTTTTATTTTAACCTATGGATTTTTGCTTTGATGGATTGTTTGTATTTGTGTTTATGGGCATTTTGTCCCATATGTAAGCTGCCCTGAGTCCTGTTTGGGAGGTGGTGGTGGGGTATAAGAATAAAGTTATCTATTTATTTATTTATTTATTTATTTGTACCCCACTTTTTCTCCCCACAAAGGAGACTCAAAGTGGCTTACACTACAAACATTTCAATACAATTTAAAATCTACAAAGACGTTACATAACCTGTACTTAGGACAAGAGGCTAGTGTTAGGACAGAATACAGAGAGATGGAACAATTTCCAATTGGCAGGGGAATCAGGCAATGTTTTTACTTTCCTAATTGTTTAACTTGTATTCTGAAGATATCATACATAATGTGTGCAAGAGAGTCAGCAGACAGAGTGGCTGCTCAGAACTTCCCTGTTGTTCTGCACAGGCCTGGGGAGAAATTCCAAGAATTCTGCCTCTGCTACTACCCTATGCCAATTTTAAGTGGATGTGTTTGCAGACTATGTGCAAGTTTCACAGAGTAAATGCATTGGCTCACGAGGCAGAGCGAAACTGAGAATGTGTTCACTTAAAAATAGCATAGGGCAGCAATGGAGGTGGCAAAACGCCCTGCCAGCTGCTTGCTTTTTCCTTGTGTTTCTTCCCTGTGGCCTTGAAAGAAGAAGCAGGTGGCTGGCATGCTCAAGTCCCCACCACCAATTCAAATGCATGGTATTGTGTATATTTGAATTCACGGTAGGTTGAATCCACAAATCGTGAGCCTTTGGATATGCTAAGCCCACTGTACTCTTTTCCACCTCCTACATTAAGTAACAGTGATAAATGACAAACAGAATGTCAATGAAGGAAAACTTGTTTCTGTCCTTTCCAAAGAAAGTGAGTAACTCTAGTCTATCCCTTCATTTCATGAGGAATACCCACCTGATAGCATTGAGGGCTGGTTGCTGAAACAAAACAAAAATGAAAAATAATTGGGACTCCTTTTCTGCACTCTTTGAGATACAAGCAATGCTTTTGCCATACAGGGAATGAAGCACATGCTGGAAACATACCCTCAGTTTAGAATATTCAAGTACAGTAAATTGCTACTGTGTGAAAAAAGTCCCCTTTCTTTTGGATTTTTAAATCACTTTTTACAATAGGGGATATTGTGTTCAAAGAAGCTCCCAGTAGGTTAAACAGCATACTCTTTCTCTAAGGATAGCTTTCTTTCTGTGTTAATCTTTTGGGACAGAGAGAACAATTCAGGAGTCTAGAATCTGAAAGTTGCCTGAAAGTTTGCAAACCTAAGCCATTTTAGAGATATTTTTTCTCCAGGTCTTCTCTGCAAATGACTTTCTCTCAGGCATAGAAGCTGTTTCTGATTAAACTAGTTTGATGACATTTGGGGTAAAATTAGTAAGACAGCTAGAAGGTCCATCCATCTCTATAATACTATGATGGTTGCCAGTTGGCTACCCAAGAAGAAATGTATGAAATGGTGGGAATTCAAGTATAATGCTTGCCATGAATCCAAGCATCCCACCATTTCACAGATCATCATGTCTCTCTGCAGTATCATCCATTTCACTGGCTACAGCGAGGGAAGAATGTTATGGGGTGTGCAGTTTTTGGGTACTTTTTAATGCAAATCTGAACCAGGATGTTCTCCTGGCTGAGGCTTTACTTGCCACTGAGAGCTGAGGTTGATGTTAGCTGTGAGACTTCTTGCTCAGATCTTTCTCTTCACCAGGAAAGGCTGGGACTACAAAATAAATTTTCTTCACTGTGTGAACTAAATGTTCATTAACATACTCCTATAATTAACTGTCTTGGACACAGTCCAGACCTAGTTTAAACCCTCTGGAGTCCTACTTGTGAAGAAGGAAGCATTTACAATGAGCTTTACTATCTCCCATTGAATTTAATGTAAGTTAAATGTATTCAATTTTGGCTGGATGGCACCATTTGTTATCTCTGCTGCCATTTACTTCAATCACAGATAGTGATACTTTTCCTGGATTCAATATAGTCACTGTCCAGTGTCGTCATCTTGGCTGTCCTTTAAGTTCCAGTAATATGTGTCCCTAATGTTTTGAGCTGTTGAATCCAGTGAGCAGGGTGAGCGTCCGCTGTTAGCCCCAGCTTCTGCAAACCTAGCAGTTCGAAAACATGCAAATGTGAGTAGATCAATAAGTACCGCTCTGGTGGGAAGGTAATGGCACTCCATGTAGTCTTGCTGGCCACATGATGATGGAGGTGTCTATGGACAATGCTGGTTCTTTGGCTTAGAAATGGAGATGAGCACCAACCCCCAGAGTTAGACATGACTAGACTCAATGTTAGGGAAAACCTTTACCTTTACTAATGTTTTGAGGCACATTTAGTTGTTGAGAGGTTTTAGTAATAGAGTGCCATGAATAGCTTGGAAAGTCATGAGGAGGAGATCCTGTTGGAAAGCTCAGTGGTAGAGGGCTGATTATTACCTATAAAGCCCTAAATGGTATTGGGGTGATGCAACCACCAAAGACGCAGGGAGATGTTTGCTTTTACTTTAAAGGGTAGCGTAACTTGGGTTAAAATGTATGTAACAGAGGCTTGGATGTTGAAAACCTGTAACAAGTTTATTCAGGTACATAAGCTTAGCGGTTTCAATGTTACTTCTCACTTAGAGGTACTCTTCTTCAACAGTTACAATGATAACATGTGATGAAACAACTCTCAAAAGGATTATTTCTTCCCTTGAGCAGTTTAAACTTTTTTCCTTCCAACCAATGTTCTTAATTTAACTGATCACTACAGATCCAACTGGGATTTCTTTCCCTTTATAACTCAGACTCCACTGCTAACTCAAATAAGTCACTTGACCTATTTAAACTGACACAAGCTAGAGATCTGAACTTCCCTGGTTCTCACGACCTTAGAACCAGTCTTCCCTGTGATTCTCTGATCACAGACTGACTCTCTTTTCAAAATCTGCTCTCTCTTACCAAACGGCAGTTGGCTCTGCCTACGTTTCTATGGCAACCTGTCTCAGAATGCTGAGCTGGCTACCATCCCTCATGCACTGATAACTCTAATACTTACCCATTCCAAACATATACCTATAATTAAACATAACAACTGTAAACCAAAATTTACACTTCACCACAGGTATGGGCTCAGATTATTTGCAAAACCACATCTCTGCTTATGAACCTGCACAGGCACTGCAGTCAGTGGAGGAGGCCCTACTCTCAGTCCCATCCCCGTCGCAAGCGATCTCTGTGATCATGCCCCTCCTCTGGAACTTCCTTCCCAAATAACTAAAAATGCCCCCTCTCTCCTCTCCTTTAAAATGCACTTTGGCATACAGAGAGGAGGAGGAATAGTACATTCTTATATATTTCCGTTTTTATATACTGGAGTCTTACCTTAATTTTTCTGGTTGTTGAAAGTTATTCCATGTTTAATTGCTTTTAATTGTTAGTTAATCATGTAATAAATGTTGTGATGTTTTATAATCTGTTCATTTATTTTATTTATTGTTTTTGAGTTTATCTGTGGTTTGTAAGTTATTGGCATTGAATGTTTGCCTTTTTTTACTGAAAACCACCCGAGTCCCCTAGGAGAGATAGGGCGGGGTACAAATAAAGTTTATTATTATTACAGTAGAGTCTCACTTATCCAACACTCGCTTATCCAACATTCTGGATTATCCAATGCATTTTTGTAGTCAATGATTTCAAAACATCGTGATATTTTGGTGCTAAATTCGTAAATACAGTAATTACTACATAGCATTACTGCGTATTGAACTACTTTTTCTGTCAAATTTGTTGTATAACATGATGTTTTGGTGCTTAATTTGTAAAATCATAACCAAATTTGATGTTTAATAGGCTTTTCCTTAATCCCTCCTTATTATCCAACATATTCACTTATCCAACGTTCTGCCGGCCCGTTTATGTTGGATAAGTGAGACTCTACTGTATTATTATTATTGCTGTTTTTAAATTGATTAGATTTTAGCTGTTTGTAAGCCACTCCGAGCCCTGGGGAAGTGTTTTTAAGATTTTTTTAAAGATATTTTAAAGATGTTTTTAAATGCTTTGAATGCGATTTCCTGCTTCTTAGCAGGGGGTTGGACTAGATGGCCCATGTGGTCTCTTCCAACTCTACTATTCTATGATTCTATGATTCTATGAAATTGTTAGATTTTAGCCTTCTTGTAAGCTGCCCCGAGCCCTAGGGGAGTGGCGGCATATAATTTTAAATAATAAATAAATAAATAAATAATATTAGAGCTCAGTAGTGCCCAGCAGCTCTTCCAGCCAAGCTTTGAAGTTTGAAGTGACTTGAGAAATTGCAAGTCACTTCTTGTGTGAGAGAATTGACTGTCTGCAAGGATGTTGCCCAGGGGATGCCCGGCTATTTGATGTTTTACCATCTTTGTGGGAGGCTTATCTCATGTTCCCACCTGAGGAACTAGAACTGACAGAGGGAGCTCAATCCATGCTCACCCCTGATTTGAACTGGCAACCTTCAGGTCAGCAGCCCAACCTTCAAGTCAGCAGACCTACTGGCACAAGGGTTTAACCCATTGCCCCACTGTGGGCTCTTTTGAAGCTTTGAAGTAGCACCCATGGAAGGAGTTACTACTTCTCAGCCTTCAGAACAAGTGCAAGCGAGTTCCTCTGAGCAGGCTAACAGTCAGTTAACTGTTCCAGCTTTTGTGGACCTGTGAAGAGAGAGGTCTCAGATGAGCAGGTCTTCAAGATTAGCAAAGAAGCGAGCCAGTAACAGGTAACACCTCTGAACTTAGGATTTGAGGAGCTCAAGAGTGACACTTTTTAGCTGGCTGCAATGTCACTTCTAGAAGCTACGACCTCAGACTTTCTGATTCTGGCTTACTGATTCTGATTGAACCTTATACTCTGAAACTGACATTGGGTTTCTCTGTTGTGCATCCTGCTAAGATTTGCACCTCTATTGGACTATTGGCTTGACCTCAGACTATTGATTAAAACTCTGCTGGTATTTGAGGGTCGAGGCTTCTGACATTGGACCTCATCAGCTGAAGTGGGGAAAAGGACAAGGAAAATGGGGGAAAGCAGAGGGAAACGTCTTAACCCATTCCCTCCCATCTTTCCCCATCTTCAAGGATGTCCAGCAATCCCACATGCTTACTGCACCATTCTCTGTCTTCTCCTCACTTTACCTTGTTTTTATCAGAAATTTATTTACACTTGACTCCTGATAGAAGTCTTTGGGCTTCATTTCCATATGTTTGGAAAATTGAGTGCCACGGAGTCCCATTGGAAGTGCCTTGATATCACCTGATGGCCTCCGTGGGACCATAGGAGAAACTGGAGATACATCTCAAAGTGCTCCATCATTGGCTGCTTGATTATAGAAAAAAGGACAACATGTTTGGTCTCAGATATATATGTGTGAGTGTGTGTATGCATGTATAATATATATATATATATGGGGGGGTGGCTTTCTTTATGGATTATATAAAAACATTAAAAACAAAGACATCACATAATTATATGATATAAAATACATAATATTACATAAGAAAAAAATAAGCTCTGAATACTATCTAAGACCCATAGATACCAATTTGAAATCAAATTACAGAAGCAGAGAATTTCATTCCATTAGCTGGACAAAAGGAAATGTGAACCATGCTCAAGGTTTTTTTTTAATGCTGTTAGCAAGTGATCAGAAACAAGGGAGTTAGATGTGCATTAGGCTTTCACTAAAATAAAACAGTAATCTTTGAGCCCATTGAGATGTGTCTGGTTTTTCGTGCTGATTCCACTTGGGATTTAACAGCATTTCCATTATATAAAAACATTAAAAACAAAGACATCACAGTAAGGTGTATTTAAACACATACACATATATAGGCCAGAAAAAGTGAATTCTAGCAGATTCCTGCTTTCTTTCAGATGTCCTATTTGTACCTTTTTGTTGCTTGTCACGTACCTTGTTTTGAGTTGCTTTGGGTGAAGGAAGATGGGATATAAATGAAGTAAACTAAATTCATTTCCACAAATTATCTCATTGTCTCTTTTTCATACTGGGTTCCAGTACAAATTTTCAAAACCTGCTAATTAAACAGATTTGTTTAAATAAGCAGATTTCTAGGTTGTGGCTATAGAACCTCCATTCAAGACCTTGTTGAATTCTCATAATGCCAGCTCCCATTAAAACACACCAACATAATGTTATTAGCTGAGAGGTCAGCCCTTTTAGAGATGTTGCCGCAGGCTGCTTTCTTGATAGCTTTACTTGTACTTGTATGTGCCTTCAAGTCATCTGCCAAATTTTGTGACCCCCACGAATTTCATACAGCTTTCTTAGGCAGGGAGTATTTGGAAGTGGTTTTTGCCAATTCCTTCCTCTAAAATGTAGCTCACAGCACCTGGTATTTCTTGGCAGACTCCCATCCAAGTACTCACCAGTATTAACTCTTCTTAGCTAAAAAGATTTCATGCCTTTAGGGTATTTAAGACAGGTAGGATGTTGATAAAGTTATAACTTAAAAGTAGCAACAGGATACTTTACAGCATGGACCATGGTAACTTTGTTGTGATCACTATTGTTGAATGGTTTAAGACATGGTAGAATATTGGCTAGGTGCCTTTAATTTGAACATCAACATACGGTGCATCTTGGTATCTCTACAAATGTCCAAATCTTCACACATTCTCTGTTTCATTAAAAAAAATGATGTGCTCACAAAACTCAGATGGGGTTGTTTTTTTGTCGTTAATGTCGACTTTTGTGGAGAGACAGTTTAAAACTGCATTACATGGTCAGTGTAGGCTCATGTAATAGAGTTTAACTGCATTGAACTATGATATATGAATCCATAAGGTAAAGGTAAAGGTTTCCCCTGACATTAAGTCCAGTCGTGACTGACTCTGGGGGTTGGTGCTCATCTCCATTTCTAAGCCGGAGAGCCGGCGTTGTCCATAGACATCTCCAAGGTCATGTGGCTGGCATGACTACATGGAGTGCCGTTACCTTCCCGCGGGAGTGGTACCTATTAATCTACTCACTTTTGCATGTTTTTGAACTGCTAGGTTGGCAGGAGCTGCGGCTAACAACGGACACTCACTCTGCTCCCGGAATTTGAACCTGGGACCTTTTGGTCCACAAGTTCAGGAGCTCAGCGCTTTAACACACTGTGCCACCAGAGGCCCATTATGAATCCATACTGACCATATAATGCAGTTTCAAACTATATTATATATCAGTGTACAAACATGTTGTGATTTTCAGGAGCTGCTGTTTTCTGGTTTTGGGTTCATTGATGGTGGTATTTATTTAGGGTTGTTGTGTGTTTTCTGGGCTGTATGGTTCCAGAAGTATTCTCTGGAATACTTCTTTATCGTGTCAAATGCGAATCGAGAATACAGTTATAATGTATAGAAAAACCACAAAGTTAAAAACTTGGCATTATACTAAATGTCCTTTGACAAAGAAGCTGGCCACTTTGAGTGCTTCTGGTGTTGCTGTAAGAAGGTCCTCCATTGTGCATGTGGCAGGGCTCAGACTGCATTGTAGTAAGTGGTCTGTGGTTTGCTCTCCTCCACACTCACATGTCATGGACTCCACTTTGTAGCCCCATTTCTTAAGATTGGCTCTGCATCTTGTGGTGCCATAGCATAGTCTGATCAGTGCCTTCCAAGTTGCCCAGTCTTCTGTGTGCCCAGGAGGGAATTACTCATTTGCTATCAGCCACTGATTGAGGTTCCAAGTTTTAATCTGCCACTTTTGAACTCTCGCTTGCTGAGATATTCCTGCAAGTATCTCTGTAGATCTTAGGAATCTATTTCTTGATTTAAGGCGTTGGCTTGCTGGATGATATCTGAACAGAGGATGGGTGGTTAATCATGAAAGTTAGGGCACAAGGAAACTACAGCATTCCTTGGCCAGATCAAAAACAGTGCCATCAAATCTTCAAGAACACATGATTATGTTCACCTCTTCCTTTATGAACACTGATCCCAAGATTTTTTTAAAAAAACAAAGCAAACAATAGGACATAGCTCTCCTCTTCCAAAGAAAACACCGGCAAAAGGGTGGGGAAGTAAATCATTCTTTTCAAAATGGAGGGTTCCTCTTCCACATAGATTTTTCTGTCTACCCTATGAAAACTGCAAAGTAATTACTTGTAATAAATTGCATATTTCAATTTATTATGACCATGCTATCTGGAATTTCCAGGATAATTGTTAATAAGAAACCCAGGGTGATAAGCACCTCATACATTCATTGGCAAGTACTGTACTCCAAAAAGTTAAGGCTGCTGTTGTACAAAAACTTTAATTCCCATTAACCTGAGATTTGCTGGGATTCTTAACCTCTGCAGGGGTGGAGACCAATGGAAATGGCCTGTCCTCAGGGATTAATGGATCCCAAAGTATTCCTGAATGTTCTTGGGAATATTATGCATACTAGAGTTGGTGAAACTGTTGACGGTTTGGTTGATCTGTGGAATAAGGGTCAACACCATTACATCCAACCATCCTTTACGTTGGCGCAGAGCATGGGCTTCTTGGTTTTCTGAGGAGCTCAGAGCAATGAAGCACTTTGGTAGTTAGGGTAGATAAAGACCCAGAAATGCCCATTTTATATCCTACCTTGCAGTAGTGAAGGCAGCATCTCCTACCTTAGTTTAATCTTATCAACTGTGACTGTAGCTAAAGAGCCATTATAGGAGGTCCCCAAGTTATGAACAAGTTAGTTTCTGTAGGTTTGTTCTTATGTTCAATGTGTATGTAAGTTGGAACAGGTACCTTTTTAAAGTGTAACTCCTGCTAAATATATACGTCTACACACACACACACACACACACACACACACACACACACAAGCTTTGGCTAGCATAGGGAAGGGTTAACAGTGATGCTTGTTTTCTGGTCTTTGCCCCTGTTCAGAAGATCACGCCTTACTTTCTGTCCCTGTAATAACTGTATTTTGAAAAAAATGGCTTGTTGTAGAAACAAGGATTGGGGATACAGCTTCAGTGGAGATACCTTTTGCCCATGATAACATTTACAAGTGAATTTCCCTCTGGGGGGTAGATTTCTTTCACTTCCTGTTGTCTTACCTCCCATTCTTAACTATGAGTCATTTATAAATCAGATGTTTGTCATTCAGGGACTGCCTGTACAAAGCTCCCCTCACTTTTTTTTGTTATATTTTTGTTTTGTTTTCCTCTTTTGCATAGGCAAGACCGGCACTCCTAGACTTCTGGCATCCTATTCAGTGGTCTTTGAGCCAATCATACCCTTGGTCAATGGCACTGGGCATTGCTTATTTTGGAATGAGTTTATTTACTTAGATTTCCCAACTTGTTTTTAAAAGAGGATCTCAGGGCAGTAAGGGAAAGGTCCATGAAATGGAAGGCAAATAAGTCTAATGACTTATTTCAATAACTGTTCCATAAATGAATTAGAATCATGGAGAAGGAAAAGACTGGAAGGCACATCTAGTCCTTGCTATGCAGGAAAACACAACTGAAGCATTCTTGGGAGACAGCCACCCAGCTTTTGTTTAAACTCCTCCAAAAGAGAGTGTACCACCATCTGAAGCAGCTTGATCTACTATTAAAACAAATCCTAAAGTCAATAAATGCTTTCTAGTTTACGTTAGTTAGCATCTCTTTGCTCATCTCCAATAAAATTAGTGTGAATCACTGTTTAAAAAGCACTATGAATCGAATAGTACAATTTTTACTAAGAAGTTTTTCAGAAGATTTCACCTCACTTTCTGTCTCTGTGATCATTGCATTTTGAAAAATTTGGCTTGTTGTGGAAACAAGGATTGGAGAGGAAGCTTCATTGTAGACATCTTTCCCCCATGATAACTCTTTCAGGAGTGAATTTCCCTTCCTAGGAATAGATTTCTCTCACGTCCTTTTGTCTCACCCTGTTTTTAACTAGGAGCCGTTTGTAAGTCTGATGTTTGTAACTCGGGGACTGCCTTATATCTCAGACCCTCAGAGAAGTGCTGTGACAAATCTCCTAAATACTTTGGGGAGCCAATCATTTGGATCTTTCCGACATGGGCTCCATATTGAAGACAGAGTCCGGGAGGTAACTGAGGCTCCAGTTTTGAGGGATGGGTTACAAAATTGTCCAACATGATGATGTGGAGGTGAGGCCAAACCATTTGTTCATTAGACCCATGTCCATGTGGTGAATAAAAGCTGCCAGAGGAGGACTGACCAACTTAGCAGTGGGGACTGTAAATACTTCTTTGAAAGAGGACTATGTTTCGACCTCCCTGGATAATTATCAAACATCCTCTAATCTCCTTCTTTTTAGTAAAGTCTTAGAACAAGTAGTAGAAAAAGAACCTCACACTTTCTTGGATAAAATGGATCATCTGGATTCATTCCAGTCCATGTTCTGCCTGGGTTTACCAAGGCAACAGCTTTAGTTGCCTCTGTAAATGACCTATACTGGGAGATGAATGGAGAAGCAGTTTCTGTTGTTCCTGCTCGATATTTCAGTGGCATTTGATACTATCAACCGTGTCATTCTTTTGGGTTTATCTGATACAAATTTTGGGACACTGACATGCAGTGACTCTAATATTTCTAAGCTCAATAGGGAGTGTTCCTATGGGACTTTTGTTTCGCCTTTTTAGCCATTAACTTATGGCTTTCCAAAAGGGTCCAAAACATCCCCTATACTTTTAAAGATCTACTTGAAGTTGCTGGGAGAGATCATCCAGGGCTTTGAGGTTGTGTGTCATCAGTATGCTATTGCTAATCAGCTCTATCTCTCCTTTACAAATGATGCCAAGAATGTTATAGAAGTTCTGAATTGTGCCCTGGATATGGTAAAAGACTGGATGTGGGTGAACTGAAGCTTAATCTAGACAAGTCAGAAGTGCTCCTGGTCAATAGGAAAACCAGTCTGGGATTAAGATCACAGACTGTTCTGGATGAGGAGTGCATCTGCCCAGCTTTAGCTGGTGTGCCACCTGTATTCTTTCTGGGGAAGGCAGAAGTGGCCACGTTGGTTTGTATCTTAGTTACTTCTCAATTAGACTACTGTAATGTGAACTATGTGCCCTTGAAAAGGGATTGGAATCTGCAGCTAGTGCAAAATGCCAGACTGGTATCAGGTGTACCTTTTAGAGACTGGTTTTACAAGCACAGCACTGCCTTCCAGTTAGCTTTCAAGTTCATTTCAAGGTGCTGGCTTTGACCTCCAAGGCCCTAAACAATGTGGAGTTAGAACAATGGTTCTCAACCAGTGGTCCCCAGATATTTTGGCCTTCAACTATCAGAAATCCTAATAGCTGGTAAACTGGCTGGGATTTCTGGGTGTTGTAGGCCAAAACATCTGGGAACCCACAAGTTGAGAACCACTAGGCTAAGATTTATGAATGACTGCCTTTTCTCATTTGTGACTACAAGAATTCGAGATCTTCAGAGGAGGCCCTGTTGTATGTCCCAGCACCTCATGAAAATCAAGCTGGTATAGACACCCACAGGGCTTTCTCTGTTCTATGTGGCCTTTAATGTTCAACGTTACTCTTTTTATACTTCCAAAAATTGTATTTTAGGATTGTGTTCAGATTGTTTCAAAAGCTTTTAGGGAATATTTTCATGTGTTTTTTTAAAGTAATCTTTGTGCTGTTTGTTTTTATTTGTTCATTTCCTCAAGAGGTCTGGTGGGCTGGGAGGCAATACAGAAATATCTGAAAAAATAAATAACTTGGTAACACTGGGGGGCCGGGCTGTGGCGCAGGCTGGTAAACAGCTGCTGCAATAAATCACTCTGACCATGAGGTCATGGGTTCGAGGCCAGCCCTTGGCGGGGTGAGCACCCGTCAATTAAAAATAAAATATAGCCCCTGCTCGTTGCTGACCTAGCAACCCGAAAGATAGTTGCATCTATCAAGTAGGAAAAAAGTGGGGAGGCAAGTTTAACTAATTTACAACGTTGGAATGAGGAAGTGAGGAAGTGGATGAGTGGATGATGAAGCAGCTGCTCCCCCCTGTGGCCAGAATCGAACATCCCCTCAGGAGAAGGTTAAATTGCCTCTGTGTCTGTCTGTCTGTTGTCTCTGTCTCGATGTGTTTATGGGCATTGAATGTTTGCCCTAGACAGTAGAGTCTCACTTATCCAAGCCTCGCTTATCCAAGCCTCTGGATTATCCAAGCCATTTTTGTAGTTAATGTTTTCAATATATTGTGATATTTTGGTGCTAAATTCCTAAATACAGTAATTACAACATAACATTACTGCGTATTGAACTACTCTTTCTGTCAAATTTGTTGTATAACATGATGTTTTGGTGCTTAATTTGTAAAATCATAACCTAATTTGATGTTTAATAGGCTTTTCCTTAATCCCTCCTTATTATCCAAGATATTCGCTTATCCAAGCTTCTGCCAGCCCGTTTAGCTTGGATAAGTGAGACTCTACTGTATGTACATAATGTGATCTGCCCTGAGTCCCCTTCGGGGTGAGAAGTGCGGAATATAAATACTGTAAATAAATAAATAAATAAACATTGATTACATCAGAAAAGAACCTATTCATGGACAATTCTTCCAGTTCTGCCAAGAAATTTTAAAAGTTCCTGGCAATTCTACCTTCAAAAACTCAGACATTACTTATATATATACTCTTTTGAAAGTATTTGCATACACTGTCCATATCATCACATATTTTATAATGCAAATGTTATTTCACCCCTATCATCCCCTCCTACCTTTTGGGCAGAAATCTGCTCTGTCTTCTGTTAGCCACAGCTGTACAATTTAAGAAACATGGTTTATTTTATAGTCTTAGGCCCATTTTACACGCCCATATAAAATCCAGATTATCTGTATTGAACTGGATTATATGGCAGTGTAGACTCAATCTAGTTTAAAGCAGATAATGTGGATTATCTACTTGGATAATTCAGATTATATGGCATTGTAGAAGGGGCCTTAGTCTTCCCCTTAATAGGTCTCCACTCCAGTGTTTCAGAATACTCCAACATCAAGATGTGACAGTTATACAGTAAGGCTTGGTCCGGCTACTGTACAGCCAGTTAAATATCTCCTGTTGAATTGCGAACCTAATCTGAAAAAGAAACAGATTCTAGAACACAGTTGGTTTCATAATCCTGAATGTATGAAACTTCATATAAGTTTCAGAGTTGTATACTTTGATTTTTGTTCCTCTTATGTGAATTCCCTCGGCACTGAAAGAGACAAGGGCAACATAAGTTGCCTGGAGCATCAGAATGTTCTCCAGCCCCTTAGGCTACAGAAAACTGTTTTCTTTGGTTAATGCCTGGACAAGCCATCAAAAACAGTCAATGCAACTCAGGAATTAAATTGATTTTCCATATGATACACTTTTTAGGAAGAAGAAATAATCCAATCTAGTTTATATTTTGAAAACCTTCTATGCCCTCCTTTCACAGTAAGGAGGAACTCTAAAGTATTAAATGCTTAGAGTGAACAAAGAATGCTGGCATATCACACAGTCCAAAAAGTAGAGGCAGAAAACAATAGGCAATGATGAATGCCAAGTAGATGGAGAAAATAGGTCTATACAGACTGAGATGGTAATAATGTATTTGTGGGTATCGTCTATATGTACATGAATGTCTGACAGGTGGACCTTGCCTTTAAGAAACTGCTCCTAGCCCTTGACAGAACAATAGATGATGTGATAGTGAGGATGGATGAAAAGGAGTAGGAGGTCTAAACTGTATGGCCCAACACCAACCCATCTAACTAAAGAAGTGATGGCGGCAGACCAACTTTCTGGTGGACAGCTCTTATGAGCTGTCTTCTGATGTTATTTGCCACCATATTTATTCAAATGAACTTCTTTCATTTGATCACACATGGCTGTAAGCATACATTTGTATGTTTTTACTTGAGTGATATGAAAATTGAAGGATCTTGGGTAGAAACTGACATTGAGTGAAGGGTCTAATAATTCTAAAAATAGATGGAAAAAGATGGAAACTGGGGAAATAAGTGTTTGCTTAATAAGATATGGAACAAAGTTCTAAGGGAACAGCAAGAAAAGGGATTTTGAAGCTATATGTTGATGGGAAGGAAGTGGTTATAATTACTTGGCTTTAAAGTAAGGAGAACCCAAAGGGCCTTATTGCTTGGTTGGTCACAGATAATTGTAAAGATATTGTAGACTGAGGCAGTATTCCTAAGATTCTGAATTTTGAAGCCATCATTTTTTAAAAAATAAATAAATAAATGACTTACTACAATGAGAGAAAGAAACATGAAGAGAGTCAAGATCTGGAAAGCAAGGAAACAAAGCTGCCTGCTTTTAATAGATGGTGAAATGACTATCTTATGAAATCCATGGATGCCATCCAATTATAATGATACCCAACAACCTCAGAAGTGGAGTAATGACAGCATAGTCCTTCCATTAATGTTTGACAAAAGACAAGGCTAGATGAAATATTGTTACTGCTTTTACTGAATTGTTTGTTAAAAGTGCAACAAGGAACACAGGGATTGCCCTAAGGGTATAAAGAAGCAGAAAAATTAGGTACACCACTGAAGTAGTTAGAACACGGTCAGTACTATTGAAACAAGGACATTGGCTGGAGTGAGTAATCATTATATGACAGGTGTGTAAGGAAATGTTATTCTCTTTGCATTCTGGAAGTAGAAAAAAGAAAAAAGCCTCAATTGCAGTGGAAGCAAGTGATGCAGTGACTGTGCATTTAATGAACAAATCCAAGTCTTGTGTTGTGGTGTCATGAGAGGGCAATGGTCTATGAGGTTTTGAATCATGCCAAACCCATGTGCCTTTTAAAAAAAATAAACATGCAATACATGAGAAAAATACTGTGAAGGTTTAACTTCAGCCTGCAGGCATTCAAAGAAAATATTGTTTACTTTTGGTCCTGGAGAACAAATCATATCTCCTGTGGGTTTCTTGTATTCAGGCACCTGTTAGAGTTCAGGTACCAACCTTACCAATTACTGTTACACATGCATCTTTGATGAGAAAATATGGACAGATGAAGAGGCACAGCAAATGATGATATGCCTCTAATTTTTGGAGTCGCTATGAAGAAATGCATATTACCCATCCTTTTCAGTGTGGAACAGAGTCAGTTGCCAATAGTCTTGGAATTCTATACATAGAATGGAGTTGCTCCTCCTTTACACAGTGTCATCCAGTTCCATATAGGAAGTAAAAACAAAACAACCAAAACATGAGGATAGTGCTGAAGAATGGTTGTATCATTCATAAAACCACCTCATTCAGAATTATATTGTGTGTTGGGGGAAGGAAGAAATGTTGCATTGTAGTAGGCCACTGTTGTGACTCAGCCTTTGCCTCTGTGTGATTCTTTGTGTGATTCTGATGAGGATTCTGGAATGCAAGTGCTTAATGATGGGATCCAGAGTCAGGATCAGATTCAGGATGAGTTTCAGGATGACTCTTATGGGATTCAGCTGCAGAGTGTGCCTGCTGTGGGACATGAAGGGCAAGGAGATTTTCCCATGGGAAGAAATGAGGTTATTTCTGATGATGGAATTCAGGTGTTGGAAACAGAAAGTAGCTCTGATAACATGAATGGGCTCATCGGCCTTGACACTGGGGCCGCTGAGCTTGATCATGCTAGCCGTCTGGAATTCCGTGGGGTGAGAAGGAGTCTTTGAATTGCAAACAAACGAGAGGCCAAAGAGCAAAGGAATGATTTCATGCTATGCTTTTAAAAAGGTTTGCTGGGAGGGAGATCTTTGTCAGAAGCAACATCTTACCTAGAGTCAAGAACTAAGTCGGTTTTCCTGTATCAAGTCTGCATTCCTGTATTACCTTGTAGCCTGGTTATATTCCTGTATTTGGGACTTTGTCTTTTGTTAAAAGGATCTTGTTTCATGCCTATGCTTCTATGGATTGAAGGATTACAGCTTTGTTTTGTAACTATATTTTGAAACTGAACTGAATGTTAAGACCAGTTGGCTGCTGCAGATGAAGACATGAGGTTCCCTTAGAAATGTATGATTTTTGCTAGAAGGTGAAACATTCTTCATACAGGATGATGGCGATTCATAGGATGATGGCAAGACAGAGTCATTGTAAAGAATTGGTGAGACTGAGAGATTTCAGTGTGTGAAGGCATTCATGGATTCTGAACTCCTTTCTGGAGGCCACGAAAGGCCACTTAATCCATATCAAAATGTGGATTAAAGAGATCTGGTTCTGCTCTTGAGTCTTCACAGGCATCCTAGGAAACACGAAGAAACTCCTGGGCTGTCCATAAATAATAATAATAATAATAATAATAATAATAATAATAATAATAATAATAATTCCGAATCCAGACTGACAAAGTTCTGGAACACAACACACCAGACATCACAGTTGTGGAAAAGAAAAAGGTTTGGATCATTGATGTTGCCATCCCAGGTGACAGTCGCATTGACGAAAAACAACAGGAAAAACTCAGCCGCTATCAGGACCTCAAGATTGAACTTCAAAGACTCTGGCAGAAACCAGTACAGGTGGTCCCGGTGGTGATTGGCACATTGGGTGCCATGCCAAAAGATCTCAGCCGGCATTTGGAAACAATAGACATTGACAAAATTACGATCTGCCAACTGCAAAAGGCCACCCTACTGGGATCTGCACGCATCATCCAAAGTGTTCAACTTGTGATTTTGTGATACGAAATCCAGCATATCTATCTTGTTTGCTGTGTCATAATAAAATAATAATACTTTATTCTTATATCCCGCCCCATCTCCCCTAGGGGACTCGGGGCAGCTTACAAAGGGATCATGCCTGAACAGTATAAAAGTACAATGGTAAAAACAAATCCAAACACAACAATAAATACATCAAAATAGAAAATACAAACAACAATTTAAAACAATTAAAACATGATTCAATGCCCCGGAGCGGTATAATTGGTGCTTCAATCTTCAGACTAAGGGCGAGGAATAAGGTTAACAAGGTGCAATGCATTAGAACAGGGGTCCCCAAACTAAGGCCCGGGGGCCGGATGCGGCCCTCCAAGGTCATTGACTTGGCCCCCACCCTCAGTTTTAGACTTAGGCTGGCCCAAAGCCTGAAATGACTTGAAGGCACACAACAACCATCCTACTTAACGTGACTGTCTCATTGGCCAGAAGCAGGCCCACACTTGCCATTGAAATCCTGATAGGTTTACAGTATGTTGGTTGAAATTGTTTTTATTTTTAAATATTGTAGTGTTCTTTCATTTACTAATATTGTGCTATGGTAATAGTATAATATATTGTGTATACATATAATATTGATAATAATATTGTAATGTAATACAATATAATACTTACTTATTTATTACAGTATTTCTACCCCACCCTTCTCACCCAATAGAGGACTCAGGGCGGCTAATAATAATAATACAATATAATATAATATAATCAATCAATCAATTTATTAGTGCTCAGACCAATGGTCATATGCATTTACAGAAACAGCATCAAACAAACATCTATACAAAACACTGTAAAATCCAACACTTAAAAGTAGGATGCAAGCAGGATAAAACAGAACATGCAAACTATATATTGTGAGGTGCAGCAGCACAAGTGCAATATGTGCTGGGAACTGCACAATTACCGGTAAAATGCCAATGCATAAAATCAGTCATTTAAAAAAACATAGGTAAAAATATCAACCAAGCATCTATAGAAACCCTGTAAAATTCCACAGTTAAAAGCAATATAATAATATTGTAGAATAATATTAATATTACGGTATAGTGGTATAGTACAATATAGTAATATATAATGCTAATATTGTCCTGTGCTAATAATATAATTTATTGTATGTACATATAATTTGTAGGCCGCTTTGAGTCCCCTTCGGGGTGAGAGAGGGCGGGGTATAAATGTAGTAAATAAATAAATAAATAAATTGTTGTTGGGGGGCTTTTTTGCACTACAAATAAGACATGTGCAGTGCGCATAGGAATTTGTTCGGTTTTTTTTTTCAAATGATAATTCGGCCCCTCAACAATCTGAGGGACCATGAACCGGCCCTCCACTTAAAAAGTTTGAGGACCCCTGCATTAGAACTTCTAATGGGATGGTATAGCGATAAGGTGCAAAGTGTTGGGGTAAATAGCAGAAGGGGCTCACTCTGATGTTCTTCTTAATTAAAAGTGTTTTGGAAAAACCAGGTTTTCAGATCTTTCCTGAAGGAAGTCAGTGTGGGCGCTAGTCTGATTTCTTTCGGAAGGGAGTTCCAGAGCCAGGGAGCCACAACCGAAAAGGCCCTTTATCTCGTCCCCACCAAACACGTTTGAGACAATGGCGGGAGCGAGAGAAGGGCCTCCCCGGTGGATCGTAAAGTTCATGCTGGTACATAATAGAAGATGCGGTCACAAAGATAGGCAGGACCTGAACCTCATGCCAAGTCAATTCCACATAGATCTTTTTCTTACCCCATTTGGTAAGAAGAGAAGCAGCCAATCTAATGGGAATTACTGATGCGACTCATGACAGGTGGAAAAAGAGGAAAATGGTTCCCACTCAGGGAAAAGGTCTTTCTAAGGGCACTCTATCCAGTTCCTGCATTTGGATATTTGAGCAGTTGCACTATTTCCACAAGCACTGCAAATGTTGCTCCTCAATTCCTCCTCTGTAGCAATTATACACTGATCAGCTACAGCACATTTTATTGCCAATTTTGGACTTTTTGATGAGTATTTTTAATGTTCTGTATCAGATTAAATGCACGTTCCAACACTTTATCTTACTTTTTTCCAAATTTTCAGGTCTGTGTTGATGGGACCAAAATCAGTATTTGCAACATTTTCATTCATGGTGAGGTGATCCAGAAGTACACAACACATCCAAAAGCAACCAAGCAACCACCAACTGCTGGCATCATTGATTTGAGATTGTCATATCAGGAACAGGTGGCAGTCTACCATTAGCATAAGGTGCCAGGCTCTGAAAGAGGGGGAGCTGAAGAAAGCCCAGAAAAGGAGAGACGTAGTATCCCATACTGGGAGACAAAAGTCTGGGATATCATATGAGGGAGAAGGCTATGAAGAAGAATGAACAAGGAATATATTTAAAGCAGTCAGTTTTCCTAAGAAGAAAAATGTTGTTGCTTGCCTCAAATTAAATTTTCTACATTAGTGATAGCAACACACATACACTGGTAGAAGAGAGTAAAAATGGTCTGTGCAGGTGCAAATTCACAGTGCAAAGCAAGACACACACACACAAAAAAGAAATTTAGCTTATTTTCAATACACTAAAATTCATTAAACCTGAGTAAATGAATTTCGGGGAAGACAATGAAAAATAAATAATAGAATGATAATAAAAATATTAATTTATTAATACGTTAATCAAAGTTTTTTAACTGCAAGACGCAGTCTGTTTAATGTTTAAAATAACTGAAATATGTTACAAAATTATTTTAAATATTTGGATTTGATAATTTAAAACTGGTGGGTAAAATGTAGTCCTCTATAGTTTGTTGGACTGCAGTTCCTCTCTTTCCTAGCTGTCCTAGCCTTGCAGACAATTTTATTGTCCAGAAGGTGGAAGGGGCAACAAGGGAATCAGTATTCTGGATCTGATCCTAGCCAACACTGAGGTCCTGGTCAACGGAGCAGAAGTGATGGGATCTTTAGGTGGGAGTGACCATGTGCTCCTGAAGACAATGATAGAGAGGAAATGCATTTTAGACTTTAGAAGAGCTGATTTAAGGAAATTTAGGGAAATACTGAGTGCTAAAAGAGAAGGGAGTTAATGATGGATAGAAGTTTCTTAAAGATGAGATAAGTAAAGGTAAGGTAAAGGTTTCCCCTGATGTTAAGTCCAGTCATGTCCGACTCTGGGGGTTGGTGCTCATCTCCATTTCTAAGCCGAAGAGCCAACGTTGTCCATAGACACCTCCAAGGCCATGTGGACAGCATGACTGCATGGAGCGCCCTTACATTCCCGTAGAAGCAGTACCTATTGATCTACTTACATTTGCATATTTTCGAACTGCTACCGGTAGGTTGGCAGAAGCTGGGGCAAACAGTGGGAGCTCACTCTGCTTCCCGGATTCAAACCACCAACCTTTCGGTCAGCAAGTTCAGCAGCTCAGCGGTTTAACCTGCTGCACCACCAGGTGGCCCTCATCAGAATTTGGAGGATTTAAAATATTTGAAAAAAGAAAAGAAGGGATTTTGAAATAATGAGCAATCAGAACATCTTACCATATAAAATAGAAACACTTCCTACTGCACAAATTAACACCTTACTGAAGGAAGTTGGAAGGAAAAATAATTTATCTGTACTATAAGCTAGCTTTCAAAGCACAGTAATTGGATAGCCTTTGGTAAAATATGTCATTTAGTCTACACTGGGATACATTTTGATGTGATATCATTGTTACACATGTCATTGGAGGCTGAAGCAAAGTTGCAAGGTTTAGATACCTGGATGTTGACATGGTATTTGTAGTATTTGGTGATATTTTTAAAAAGAGCATATTATTACCTGAGAGGTTATTTAAGCATAGCCCCCCAAAGCTGCACATCTGTTTAACCTCTAACTGACTGCTTCCTGAATCCCAATTCAGCTTGAAAAATTGGCTCCAATAAGCTACAATATTTCAACTTGAAATATTACTCATCCAACTGTTTTAAAAAGTCTGTGCTAAATCCACACAATTATGTCTTCTATATGATAATCATTTGATTCACATTTGATCTGATGCACATTTGATTCACAGACTTGATTTATTGATTATTTGATCATCCTATTGAACATTTGGTAGGAAATTTTTATAAGATTGATTTCATAATTCCTGCTAATATTTTGAAGGGATTAAAATAAGAAATGTTACTTTTTAAACCAGGGGTCTCTGACCTGTGGTCTGTGGACTACCAGTAGTCCACAATAACTAAAATATGGTCTGCGGCCTCATTGTTACTACATCGTTGTAACGAGAGCAACTGGTCTCACAAACGCCTCTTATGGTGTCGAGGCAACGGGGATGTCGGGAGTGGAGAGGATGACTACCTACAAAAAGCACAACGACAAGCCTCCTGACTGCTGCTTCTCCTCCTCCTCCCTTCCACGAGGGGAAAGTCACCTGGAAGTGGGGGTGTCTTGGTGTCTTCGTTTTTAGGTCTGTTCCTGGGGTTATTTGGGGTGCTGATTCAGAAAATTGTATTGGATAGACCACATCAGCTTTAGGTTATTAAATATGTTTTTCTGTCAGCAAGCAGATGGCAACTATTTGATGGCATATGTTCTGTATGAGAAACTACAGCTGATGTGGTCTATCCAATGCAATTTTTTGAATCAGCAGCCCAGATAATCAAACTGAATTTAAAGTTGACCAAATATTGATTCGTAACCCTTTTGGTACTAATGTTGGAGAGTGGGCCCTGGTCAAAGTGGTCCCTGCTCAAAAAAGGTTGGGAACCACTGTTTAAACTATGATCCCAAACAGCATAGCCACAACTGAATCTCAATTCCAGCCATTTTTCATGCAAGTTGGAAGACACTGAGGGTTAGAGTCCCCCAAAAATTGAAATTTTCAAGCTTTTGGGTAGAATCAAAAACCAAGGGCATAATTTCTGAGTGTGAGTATCAATATGATCAGTTGGAATGCACTGATGCCTGGCTTTTCACCCTGGAGTTGATTGTTTATATCTTTTAACCATTTCACTTATGGTTGGTGCGGTTAACAATGGCAGGAAAATCTTGGACTACAGCAAACAGTTAGGAAATTCTTTTCTTGTTGACATTTCTGTGTTTGTACTGACTCATTTTGCATTTCACCAGTGACCAGTTTCACATTTTGTGTGCTAGATCACTCCATTTAAGAAAAATAAGAATAGAATGGAAAAAAATAACAACAAAAAGAGTGTTTTTAGAATTGATTCCATGACAGAGATAAATGCTTCCTACTGGGGTACACACAAAATCACTTCATACAGTGTATTGAAGAACAGGAATAAAGAGCATTGAGGGTTCTAATACATATCACCCCTATCCCCCAAGGCGCATCATCCTCACAGCTTTTTTTTAAAAAAAAACTTAGAAAGATCTCAGTGAATTACACTGCACCACATGCTCTTTTGCATTTTGAGACTGGCTCCACAACAAGAGCTTCTACCTGCCACTATCATCCGTATGGTGCCAAATAAATTGCATTTCTCTGGCAGAACCTTTTCTGGCAGGTATGGATGAGGATAGGCCTGCCATGGAGGGTTTGGGAGCATATGGAGGTGCCTTGCATTGGACTGTTGCTCTTTCCAAACTAGCATTATTGGCTATTGATGATGGTAGCTTTCCAGCATTTCCAATCAAGTCCTTCCTGGGCTGAAGATTAAACCTGGGACCACCTGTAGCTGTTCTGCTCAGCTATGGGCTTCTCTTTCATTCTTTCCAATGGTTTCAGTATGGAGCAAGTGTTTCTTTCTTCCCTCCCTCCTTTTAAAGTGCTGTGTCTTTCAAGAACAGAGGTTATTATTATGTTATTTCATTCAGATTTCTATAAATAGATTCCTTCCTTTGCACATTCAAGAGTGGACTGCATAGAGGCCAAATCTCTTACTTCTTGGTTGCTATTCAATCCTGTTCCTGTTCAGAGTCCTTTGTCACTGGGAAGCCAGCATTAATGTTTCAGTTAATCATCCTAATTAGCATTGGAAAGGTTTTTGTCTCTGGCTTCCCAGTGACAAAGGACTCTTGCCACACCCTGGACTCTACACAGATATATATTTTTTCCTTTCCTTACTTAGTTTATCCATACCTCACAACCTCTGAGGATGCCTGCCATAGATGTGGGCGAAATGTCAGGAGAGAATACTTCTGGAACATGGCCACACAGCCCGAAAGACATACAACAACCCTGTGATCCCGGCCATGAAAGCCTTCGACAACAAATTCAAGGAATTCCCTGTCATTCTCTGTTTTGGCCAACATTTAATGTGCAATTCCTCCACATTTTCTGTTTGCATTTTATCTGGTTTTTGTTGGGTCTTTCTCTCAGCATTTATTTTGATCACTTGCTATTTAGAGCTACTTGTATCACTGTTTTAATAAACCAAGCAATGAGATCCGTCTTTATGAACAGATATAATTGGTTAAGATGCCCTTTTGCTATAAAACAATAATAAAAGTGCTGTGAGAACTTACATGCGCAGTAATGAGAATCCACAACCATTAGACCACAAGCTGATGATCTATAGGCTGTTTCAGAATCGATATATTAATCTGACATACAGCTTGAGAGTCGGTGCAACAGTATACTTTTAAAGCTCTGAGTTTATAGCTTTAGGATTTATGCAAACCCGGGAAAGAAAAGAAAGAAACCTCCATAATGCGCAATTTGAAAATGATCAGAATTCTTTCCCCCTCCCTTAGGACTCAGCTCATTTTCAGAGCCAATCTGAGGCTCAGAAAAATGACCCCAAGCTTAGGCAAATCCAATTTTCCTTATGGAAAGTGGTGTTAACCTTCTACCACCATCCCTCAGGATGTCTTAAACAAAGAATCTTTTTAAATTATTGGTCAGAATGCTTTTTCAGAGGTTAGTTTTGAATAGCTTCCTTGGCAAAACTGCTGGTAAATGCTAAAGCTCATCTCAGCAGGGATACTAAGCAAGAATCTTCCTAGCACAGGGTTAGTGTTTGCCCTTTCAACAGGTTTTTTTAAAAACAGGATTTAAGTCAAAGACTTTCTTTAGCTGAGATATTAACTGGAGCCAGAGAAGAATCTGGAGGCAGCCAATGTATGCTTCTGATCTGAGTGGATAGGAGCTAACTAGTTAAATAAATAGGTAAGTTATCAGTAAAGTCAGAACGTTTCTAATTAGGGGAAAAATTATTTTTTAACTGAAGTGATTGACTTACTGTATATACTCGAGTATAAGTTGAGTTTTTCAGCCCCCTTTTAGGGCTGAAAAAAGCCCCCCTTGGCTTATACTCGAGTATATAGATAATCAGAGTTGGACAGTCCTATCTTAAATTACAGTTTTAATATTCAAAATATTAAATATTCAAAAACATTTAACCTACTGATGTCTCAATTAATGCAATTTTATTGGTATATATTTTTATTTTTGAAATTTACCAGTAGCTGCTGCATTTCCCACCCTCATCTTATACTCGAGTCAATAAGTTTTCCCAGTTTATTGTGGTAAAATTAGGTGCCTTGGCTTATATTTGGGTCAGCTTATACTTGGGTATATACGGTACTGTACATTGTGATTTTAGCATTAACTTATTTCCAAGACTATGTTATTAACCATGCTGTTAATGAATAAAGGATCCCACATTTTGTTTGTTTCGCTAATTTCAAGGTTAAAATATTTCAAAACCAATAAATAGCAGGGGCAGATGGAAGGGAGATGCTGGTCTTTTTGTGTTTTGTGCAATTTAGAGAGACAGTTTCAGAAAACTGCATTCTAAAACTTATTATTCTGCTGGGATACATTTGGAAATCAGTGATGAAATAATACAATCAATAACAATCATAGGTTGCATCCTGCAGCTTCATTCTAGGAAACGCTGGCATTGGACTAAAATTGAAATGGAATTTTAACATCAAAAGTAAATTTAAGTTTTCCTGTATAATGTAAATACAGCAGATTTTTAATGGTGATTAACAATTAACAAAATGCATTATCTATTCTCTACCAAGTTTCCTTTCTCTGTTTTGATGCATATATTTTCCCAAGCTCATTTCTGGCCCAGGCCCAGCAAATTTCCACAGCATTTTTGAAGAGAGAGAGAAAAAGTTAATTAAAAAGAAATGTCAGCAGAGGTGACAACTCCTTAGTCACATTTTGTTTAATCCTAAGTGTAATTCAGAATGTCATACAAGTAAATCAGGTAACAAACAGAAACACAAATCTATGTATAGGGTTTACTGAACTTTTGTTGTGTCATGTGTGCTTGTGACCAGTGGAAGCAGATTGAGACGGAAAGGGCAATGGTATTTGAAAATGGTATGTTTTGAAGGGGTTAAGCAGAACCATGGTGTCTTATGTAGGCTTGCTGATCGATGTCAAGCACCCCCCCCCCCCCGGGTCATATTAATACAACTATATAATTTGAACCACGGCAGAGAGACCCACGGAGAGCGGAAGCCCAGAGCCCAGCTGATCAGACATGTGAAGGATTGAAGGAGCGAAGGAGCCCAGCAGCAGCTTCCAGCGCCCTATCTTCCCTCTCTATTACAAAGTAACCCTTTTAATAAATGTGCACTATGTTGCGTTATCCTTATATTTGATTCTTTGTATCCTCTTTGCCTTTGTCTTTTTCTCTTCTTCCTGTCTCTGGCAGCTGGCCCCGGAAACCACTTGGCCCTATAGCCCCAACAGCCATTAGGACGGGGCTCCCTTCCTTCTTTCCCCCAGAATGTAAGCTCCCTTCACCCCAGTTAACCCAGAGTCCATCCTTGCCCCTGGGGGTACCCTGGCTTCCATGACTGGGATACCCCGGTATCCACTGATCCCTTTTGTGTGTGTATCTTGTAATATTTTATGTTTCATAAACTTTTGGAGACCTGAAGCCACTGAAGCAAGATTCTGGTAACCTTTCACCAGCACCTCTTGACCCTGAGAATTTCTGCTTGTGTTTTTCCTGGGCATCACATCAACAATGGACACAATCACCCATATCTCTGGAATCAATCAATCTATATTAATTCCCATAAAGATCGACTGTACATGGGATGAAAGGATCCTTACACCAGGCCGCTTGCCCTTTGTGCAGCCACATGGACACTCCTCCAGTATACCAGGAGGCCCTGCCCCATTTCTCCACAATGCCATTTCCCCTTTCCCAGGAATGGGCTCCATGATCCACTCACCTTGGACAATATACCGATACTAAACACAATGGACACTAGCACCAGAGGTGTTAAACTCATTCTCTGAGGACTCATGACACATTTATACTGACAAAAAACCTCATGGGACCTAACAGCCTCTCTTTGTTTGTCCCAAGGTTGGGACGTGGTAATTCACTCAGAAAACTATGTGTTATTTTGTCCCACTGGTCAGTCTGTCCCCCTTCAACCATTGGAGAGCAGAAGTCTGCACTGGAAGCGGGGAATGCTCTCTGATTGGTTGGCGGGTTCCATAGTCCTGCCTTGAAGAGGGAATCCTCCCAGCCAGTGTGATGTCAGAGACTGACTCCAACGATCAGTTGGGTGTGAGTGGGAAGAACAAAAGAACTTACTGTATAAAAATGTCTATTTTACTCTTGTTAAACATGTCAGTTTCTTAGAGTGGTTTACCACTAGCTAGCATCATTTCTGGCCAGATCGAATAAACTCCTTGGTGGCTTCTTCTTCAACTGGTGAGATTTCTTTGATTGGGGAACATTGGGTTTTAACTTTTTGTCTTTCTAGGCACAGACTCTTAGCAGCCCACAGTCAGGTTTCATTATCCGCCTACCAGATCTCGACATCTGCAGCTTGAGTCTCGCTATCCGTGGTCCGGATCTCACTATCCGCAATGTTTAAAATTGCTCAATTTTACTAAACTACACAGCTATTGTCTGTCAATCATCTGAGTTGCTCCTGCAGAATTCTGTGAAATGTAGTTCAGGCCGGAGCATTTGGAATTCTCTGCCGGAGAGATCCTCGGCTTCCCTAAATTACAGTTCCCAGAATTCTGCAGGAGCAGATCAGATTATTGGCTTCTGTTCTATAACGCTGGTGGGAAAATGTTGCCAGATTCTAGGCATGACACTTAATAATCTGGTCCAGAATCCAAGCATTCATTAAAAAGAGGGAGATGGGGAAGAGTGGGCAGAGAGAAAATAACCAGAATGGGGCAAAATGTGTAGGAAAGCTATTTTGTGCTATCTAATGAGCAACAATCCTGCCTCTGAGTTTGAATGTGTTTAAACAGTGATTGATGTCTCACACCTATAATTGACATTTACAACAAAATTAGAAAAGAAGTAATTCACACTAGAAATTAATTATTATCTTTCAAAAAAAATTTCCACTTCCTTGGGTTAATTTCATAACTTTGCAGGGAAGTCAACCATTTGGAAGAAAGACTAGCTTGAATGTGTTTGGAAGATCTTGCAAAGACAGCACATAAAATGACAGTGTTGTTGGAATGAAGGAGGTAGGATGCAACAAAGCTAGATAAAACTGAAATAAATATATTTCAGGTTTTATGGAGTATCTTGTTTTTTTAACAATTGCTTGATTTAAGGCAGAAAGAGAGACAAGGAAGGATATGAAGTATAGTAGCAGGATGCAAGGAGTAATAGAAGAAGTTATAATATTGGTCAACATGCAGGACAGGAAGGAATAGTGGCAGGGAGCTCATCTACACTGGTCACTTACATCTGTGTCTAAGTGGATTAGTCCCATGGTGCCATGGCAGTTAAAGTGGTGCCAAATTGTATCCATTCTGTAGTATGGATGCACTGGGTTGTTGTATGTATTCCGGACTGTATGGCCATGTTCCAGAAGTATTCTCTCCTGACGTTTCGCCCACATATATGGCAGGCATCCTCAGAGGTTGTGATCCTGGCCATGAAAGCCTTCGACAACATATGGATGCACTCACTGTTATCCTTTCCCATTGCTCTGCAGGCAGAAGGGAAGAGGTAAATAGACTTTCCCCCTCCCTTCTGTCACACTTTAAAAATGAAGAAACTCAGGACAGTTAGGAAATATGGTTGTGGGAAAAATATCTTTCCCTAAAGCCACAAACGCCTTGTCTCTTAAAATACTGATGTGCTTGATGCAGGCCCCAGAAAGAAGAAAGAATTCTTTTCTTCCTATTCCCCACAGTCAGAACTCAGCTATTGCTTCAGCTGACTCAGTAAGTGGAGCTTAAAGGGAAGCAGGGGCAGAGGATGTGGGGATAAATTGAGGATATTGGAGGGCTTTTCCCCCCTAGTTTAGAATTCAGTCTGAATCAAAAGAGAATCTATCAGTTAAAATACTCATACCTACAGATGAGGCCAGCCAGCCAGCCAGCAAGCAAGCAAACAAAAAACTCTGAACAGTTTGGAAAAAAACAAAACTATATTCTCCCCATTTTTCCCAAGTCATATTTTTCTGGCAATGCTATGATAAATCAGGTTAAGAACAACACATAGATTTAAAGTCTTCATGGGTTCAAAATTTCCAGAAATGTAGAATCTCTATTGTTTTCTCAATGAGTTTTACTGAAGTCATTTCTGTGTAAATTATGATTATGACAAACATGTATAATATAGCTTTCAGTGACTCATGGTTGGCTTCAGCACATATTTAGTAGCAAACTATACTTTAAGTTTCTGTATGATGTCAGAAATGTTTGTTAGCAGAAGAAAAAAGTGACTGGGATTTCAGAATGTTGTCAGAAACGCAGTTGCAGAATGATGAGAGTAGGGAATTTTGATTTCAATTGCCTTTCTTAAAACTGTGGTCAGGCAGTAGAAAACAAAGGTATCATATGGGGTGTGGTGTCGTTTCCGGGCAGTATGACCATGTTCTAGCAGCATTATCTCCTGACGTTTCTCCTGCATCTGTGGGTGGCATCTTCAGGGGTATGATATATTAAGCCATGTTGAACTCAGTGAGACTTATTGTGAGTAGATATAGTTAGGATCAGGCTTAATGCGCATCATGCTTAACAATATGTGTATTCTAGTTGTTGATGATAATGCGTGCCTTTCAGTTGTTCCCTGACTTACAGTGACCTTATCAGAGAGGGGTTTTGCCCACTGAAGAAATTCCTCTGAAGCCATGTAGAAAGCACGTGCTTCACCTTGTTTTCCATATAATTAATTAGATCTAGTGGTACACCTCTATTCCTCACTGGGTGAAATGGTGGGATACTGTTAAAAACAATATACTTTATTTATATTCTGCTCTATCTCCCTGAGGGGACTCAGGGTGAATTACAGAACACACACAAGGAAAGCATTTAATGCCGTTATACAATTAACAAGGACAGACAATACACAAACAGAGGTAAAGGCATTTCCCATCTTATTTCTGGCATTTTGGAGGCTGTGTTTGACTCAGGGCATGGGGGGGGGGATGTGCTGACGTGCCATCCTCCATGCTGAGGAGCTTTGTTGTACTTAGATGCCTTCCCAATTGAGGTCCTTAATGATGCTTTTTATTACCTCCCTGTTAAAGGCAGTACCTATTTATCTACTTGCATTTCTGCTTTCGATCTGCTAGGTTGGCAGGGAGTTGGGGCTGATGGCAGGTGCTCACCCCAACCTGGACTCAAACTGCTGATCTTTCAGTCAGCAGGATTTTCTGCAGCTAGCGGTTTAGCCCGCTATTCTAAGCCCGGCCCCTTGAGACACATTTGAGACAAATGGGATACATACTTTTGAAAAGTTCCTCTGTCTTTAATAAGAGGCTTAATTTGTAGAAATTAAAGAGCAATAGTCCTAAGACCTCTTCACACATTCCTTTTTTCGGGGACAGCAGATGGATTTTTGAGGTTCAGCATCGGAGCCTGATAGCTCCCATCACATCCTGGATAACTACTTTTTGGGTGGCTCTGTGGCTGAAGTGCCACCCCTGCCGAAAAAATGGCGATGGTGGACAGCAACAGGCTTCTTGTCTTTTCATAAGGAAAGATGGGTCAAGCAGCTGGAAAAAAGGTTTCCCCATGTGATGAAGAAGGGGGGGGAGGGGAGCCAGAATGTAATGGGGTGTGAGGTGACAGGTCCACATGACCCTGTATGACTGCTGCCGGGATGCGGCAATTCACAACAATGTTGGCGACATGTCTGACAAGGTCTCTTGTTATGGCATGAAAATCTTTGCACATGAAGCTCCCATGAAAAGCACAGGGAGAGATTAAACCGATTTTTTTCTAGTCAGTTGACAAACTGATTTTTTCATAAATTGCCAGATTACCAAAAATGAATGATTTCAGACTATCAAGTACTGAGTTGCATGAGAGAAGGACCCACAGATCAAACTTCGAACGTTCTCAGGCTCAAACAAAATATATTCAGTTGATGTGATGTGGTATAACTTCAAATGCTATATTAACTGGCCCATAAGTGTGAACATGGAGAGGAACCTGCAAACGTAGGAAGAAAAAAATAATGGAGTCAAGCATTGGAACAGAAAATTCTCCTTGGCAATTCCATTGTGGTGTGTAAAATTCCTGCAGATAAAATTTATCCAATTTGCTTCGTTTCCAACATACCTCACAATTACTGAGGATGCCTGCCACAGATGTGGGTGAAATGTCAAGAGAGAAAGCTTCTAGAACATGGCCATACAGCCCGAAAGACTCACAACAACCCAGTGATATTCCGGCCATGGAAGCCTTCAACAATACATTATCCAACTTGTATTCCCCATGTGTTATTATACCTCTGTTTAAAATACAGAGTTGGGGAACAGCTGCACAGAGTAGAAATACTAGTCCCAGATTTTGTTACCAATCCTTCCATTTTCATTTTAGAGATACATATACACACTTTGTTTATCCCAGAGTATTTTCTGCCAGCTTTCGTTACAATCAGGACTTTTTATACCAGCTTCCCAGGTTGGTTGATTTTAACCCAGTATAAATCGGAAAGAACAGGAACAAAGTCTGGGGCTTTCCTATCAGTATGAATGTGCAAACTGTGTTAAATTAGGGCCTGAAAATAGGTTAACGATAAAGGGATTTTTACAGATAGGAAAGGCAAAACTTGTGAGTTCCTCTACTTGTTGAATTCATTTATAGCCGGAAAAAGGTATATGGATGTACAAAAAACTGTTACAGTACCAAGATGGTATCTTTAAATGTTCTTTAAGTCATTTCTGAACAGAACATGCTAAAAATGAAACTGGTATGGCATTCAGTATACTGAAAATAGTTGGGCAATTAATTTTTTTATAAACATTTAGAACATTCTAATATGATAAACTAGGTTCAATTATGCAGGTTTTTGCTGAGGTTAAACAGATGTTGTTTTTAACAGAGAACAAGGAGCAAAATGGAGCAATTTACTCAACAATATTGTAAGATCTCCAGAATATAATGGGGAGATTTTCAAAGTGAAGAAGGAAAGAGAAGTATATGTTATAATGAGGATGGTTATGACGGATTCAATGATCCCTAGAAACAAAGGAAGATGCAAAACTTCCAGTTGGTGCTAGCAAACCAGTTCATTTGATGATTGCCTGATATATTTCAGATTAAGTAAATATCTTTAGCATATGTTATTTTGGTATTCCTTCACAGGTGACTTCAGCAGGCTTCAAAGAAGAATTATTCACTATAACACTCTAAGACTTTCACTCTCCGTAAACTTGTTAGTTTTAACTTTTCTCACCCCTGTAGAACTTAGTTACAGAGAACAACAAAGCTGAGGTTTATAATGACAACACACAACTTGAGGAAGATGACAGAGAAAATAAGTCCAGCTTCTTATATGGTTTTCCTCTGATATCCAAATAAAGTTAGTTGAGACCTTAAGTACGATGCTCTAGTTCAGTGGTTCCTAACCTTTTTTGACCAGAGACCACTCTCCAACATTAGTACCAAAAAGGTTTTGAATCAGTTTTTGGTCAACTTTAGATTTGGTTTGCTTCTCTGGGGTGCTGATTCAGAAAATTGCATTGGATAGACCACATCAGCTGTAGTTCCTGATACAGAACATATGCCATCCAGTAGTCACCATTTGCTCGCTCACAGAAAACCATATTTAATAATTTAGAGCTGATGTGGTCTATCTGATTTTTGAATCAGCATTCCAAAAAACCCCAGGAACAGGCCTAAAAACTAAAACGCCAAGGCGCCTCCACTTCCAGGTACCATATGGAATGGCTCTGCTCAGTTGGAGGGAAGAGGAGAAGCAGCAGTCAGGAATCTTGTTGTCACACCTTTTGTGGGTAGTCAGCCTTTCCATTCCTGACATCCCTGCTGCCTTGCCATTATAAGCGGGTTTCGCAAGATCAGTTGGTCTCATTATAACAGTGAGGCCACGGACCATATTTTAGTTCTTGGGGACCACCACAGGTTGGGAACCACTGCTCTAGTTAAATTAAGCAGGTAAAGTAGGCAGAACATATTTTCATTTGTTAACTTGCACTCACTTTTCCCCTTCTTCTTAGCAGATATCGCTCCCATTCCTGCAACCCATGTATACTGTAGTTTTAGGACTGTAGATTCTTTGTTGAAAGCAGCTATGTTTTGACATTATATAAAATAACTTCAGCAGTTGTGCAAGAAAAAGTTATTGGCAAGATCATAGTCTTCATAAAGTTGCCCATGACATTTTCTCTCTCTCCTGTACAACTAGGAGCAGCATCATTGTTATTCTTGGTACAATTTGGCATAAAAAAGCAGAGGATAAAAAGCAGGGTTCTATATATTTTATTAGTTATGTAATAGAAAGGATCTGGGCAGGTGGCGATTGTCAGAGTGCATTGTGAGAAAATGTGCTTCCTCTCAAATCCTTTCTTTTGCACAACAATTAATTGTTAGGAAGTTTTGGTTACTGGTCACCTTACTTTGCCGGTTTGGGGTTCATGTGTCCTCTCACCTTTGGGTATGCACAACTTGCAGTAGTCTGGGAAAAGGAATAGGAATAGGAAGCTGCAAATGACAGCTTGTCCATGCATTTGTCTGTAATTAAAAGATGTGTACAGATATTTCCTGTGACACCTCCCAGGGGCACAGCAACAGACTTGGTGCTGCTGAAACCAGGAGATGCTAATGAGGACTTCTGCATATTAAATACCTTGTTTACACTGAAACAACAGACGGTGCTGTTCCAAAGGGAAGGGCTGTTGCAATATTCATATTACCATTCCTTTTGCACACCTTATAGCTTCCTTTACTGGCTCTCACAAACAGGCGCCACTTGTTGCCCAGCTCTCAGAGTGGAAGAAAGGGCGCTTCCAGATGCAGCCAGGATAAGGGAAGCAGACGCTGAAGAGCACTGTTCTGAGATGCTCCTTGCAAGACTTCCCTGCACAACCTGGCAGACAAGCGGTGACTCATTCACAATACTGTAAACTATGCAGCTTTCAAATTGTGTAGCTGTAAAGTGCACAGGCATTTGCTCTTAAAATTAAGATCATTCTCTGTATCAGCCTATGCAACAGATAAAGAAGGGGTGTGCATGCTCTGAATGTGTACAGATATTGCTCTGAAATGTGTGCATGCATTACTCTAAAAATTAAGATTGTTGGGTTGCTGTAAGTTTTTCAGGCTGTATGGCCATGTTCCAGAAACGTTTTCTCCTGATGTTTTGCCCACATCTGTGGCAGGCATCTTCAAAGGTTCTGAGGATGCTTGTCACAGATGTGGGTGAAACATCAGGAGAGAAAGCTTCTGAAACATGGCCATACAGCCCGAAAGACTCACAGCAACCCAGTGATTCTGTCCATGAAAGCCTTCAACAATACATTAACATTGTTCTTTACATCAGCCTACACCACAAAACACTTGAAAATAGGAAGTTCAACAGCAAAAATGTATGAAGTTGCATATTTTTACACAACGTCTTTGGAGAGCTATGTTTCTCCTGTGGTGAGTGGCTAAGAAGAAAAGTAGTAACACTGAACTGGGTTAGGTGGATGCTGATTCTATCTTCTAATCACACTGAGAATGGAACAAGTGAGAAAGAAAACACAGCTATAGTTAATGAAAACTGTAAATAAAGGACTCACGAAACAAAGCATAAGCATTGGTAGTCTCATGCACTGGTTACCATAGCAAGATTTGTGTGCCATTGTCAGGTGCGAGGCAAGATCTGCCAAAGGCATAGGGCAGCAGCTTTAGTGTTCACTATCATTCCATCTCCATGATGGATATAGTCTTTTGCCAAGCATCTCCCATTTCGTGTAGATGTCTGTGCTGAACTGGCAAGTAAAGACAAGAATGAGTTAATGCTTAGTTTCCACAGCCTCTGGAAAAATGAATGGAAAATCCTGTGGATGACTCAGGAAGAATCAGCTGGACAATCACTCTATATGCAGAGTAGAAATAATAATAATAATAATAATAATAATAATAATAATAATAATAATAATAATAATAATAATAATAATTTCCTAATAATAAATCAGAAACTCCTCAAAGCACAGCAGACAAAAAACCAGTACAAGAAAACCGCATTACAAACTAGAGCTGACAGCTGGCACAACAAAACATTGCATGAAAAGTTCCTTGACAAAATTGAAAGAAAAGCTGACAAGGAGAAGACCTGGCTATGGCTCACGAATGGGACCCTGAAGAAGGAGACAGAAGGCCTGATCCTTGCAGCCCAGGAGCAAGCCATCAGAACAAATGCAATTAAGGCCAAGATCGAAAAATCAGCTGATGACCCAAAATGCAGACTGTGCAAGGAAACCGACGAAACCATTGATCATATCCTCAGCTGCTGTAAGAGAATTGCACAGACAGACTACAAACAGAGGCACAACTATGTGGCCCAAATGATTCATTGGAACTTATGCTTCAAGTACCACCTCCCAGCAGCAAAGAACTGGTGGGATCACAAACCTGCAAAAGTATTGGAAAATGAGCATGCAAAGATACTGTGGGACTTCCGAATCCAGACTGACAAAGTTCTGGAACACAACACACCAGACATCACAGTTGTGGAAAAGAAAAAGGTTTGGATCATTGATGTTGCCATCCCAGGTGACAGTTGCATTGACGAAAAACAACAGGAAAAACTCAGCCGCTATCAGGACCTCAAGATTGAACTTCAACACAGTCATAGACACTTGGGAAGTGTTTGACTTGTGATTTTGTGATACGAAATCCAGCATATCTATCTTGTTTGCTGTGTCATAAAATATAATAATAATAATAATAATAATAATAATAACAACAACAATAATAATAATAACAACAACAACAACAACAACCCCCCCACAGGTGCCACCTTGACGTGGTGGTGGTGGTGGTGGTGGTGGGGGGGGCTTAACTGCTCCAATGATGACTGAGGGCTGTGCTGGCTGTAGTGTAACTACCGGCAGGTCCAACCAAGCCAGAGAGGCCTCAGCTGAGGAGCAGGACTAAAAGCACCTAACCCAATTAGCATTATGGAGAATCAAACCAAAACGAAGTCTATACTGGCTCGGTCATCACCCAGGATAAAAAGGACTGTGGTGGATGCTGCTGATTCTGGACATCCATCGACAAGTGGGCTAAGGAATCAAAATACAAATGAACAGTCACAGAAGATACGAAATCCAGCATATCTATCTTGTTTGCTGTGACATAATAAAATATAATAATAATAATATATTTGTTACTTGCCTCTCCTCATGAGGCAGGCTTGAGGGTGGGCACACCATTGTGAAAAATACATAAATAAAAGAAAGAACCATACATTTAAAAAACATAAAACAAAGATTAAAACACCAGTAGTAATAAAATGTAAATGTAACATTCATAGTTTAAAATTGACTGGTTAAATCTGCTGGAAGACATAGGTCATTAATTGTGTTTTAAATTCTGACAGTTCGTTTAGCTTTCAAATCTCTTCTGGAAGGTCATTCCACAGTCTAGCGGCAGCCGATGAAAAGGTCTTCTGGGTGACAGTTGCTAGTCAAGCTCTGGCTGGTTGAAGTAAATGTCCCCAGAGAATGAAGTGTCCAGGGAGAAGGCAATCCTGTAGGTAACCTGGACCCAAACCATTCTAGCACTGAACCCTAAGTCCTAGATTGGATATTTCTTGTACTAAAACAGTCCATGCAGTTTCCCTCCAGACAGGTCTTCTTCTGCACTAATGTTTTTCTAGGGTTCATGCAACATCTATCTGTCTTTCTCCCCTGATCTACCCTTAGAACTGTTCCTTACTATTGGGGCAAATTCAGTGTTCCAGACTCAAAGTTTTCCTCTTTGAGTTACATAACCAGCCTTTTTGCTCATACAGGTTTTCATTTCCTGTTAACCATTCATAGCTTACATTTAAGTAACTTCAGTTTTGGTGATGCTGCCCAACCACACTTAGATTTGGAGGAGGTAAGTATACTATCTGACCAGTCTCCATTGGCAGCTTATATTTCTGTTTCTTTGGTACCATACTCAAAAAGAGGTCTCCAGCTCCGCATTTATTATCTCTTGTCCAGACCCATTCTCTCTTCCCTACTCTCTCATTTTTCTTAGTAGAATTAGAGCTTCCTTCTGTTTACCCACAACCAAGCACTATCCTATTTATTCATTTTTGATTGTCTCATATGACTAACAGTGTCCATGCATCTGTTCTTTTTGCTCTTTGCCACATGCATGGTGATGCTGACAATTTAGTTTGTTTAAACATATATTAGTGTTTCGGAAACCTTTTGGTAAGGTGGTGATTACACCAAGCATATGCTTCATGTTCAAATTTCTTTTTAATGTGGGTTAACATGAGGTGGGTAGCTGGTACAGTGATTTGGGTACTTGCCAATAGTATTGCAATGACCATTGGCATGATGCAAATGAAATCTGACTTGATGGGACCAGCCAATAATCATGAAAAGACAGTACTATGCTACTGTCTCTGTTCTAACGCATAGAACATGAGAAATAAAAACATTCAAATTTTAATACACAGTGATATAGTTATGAATTTGTACACTGGTATAATTATTGACATATAATGCAATATACATGTTTTTGTACAGAAGTTACTGAAGCTACATTGCCGTTCACATTTCCTCATTAACAAACAGTACAAATACAGGCTTGCTTCTGCAAACGTTACAAGTTCAGTTGCAATACAATTATTTTGATTTTACCTCTCCACAAAAATACTTATGAAAATACTTATGAAAGTGTTGTATGTCTTTCAGGCTGTGTGGCCATGTTCCAGAAGTATTCTCTCCTGACGTTTCGCCCACATCTATGGCAGGCATCCTCAGAGGTTGTGAGGCATGGATAAACTAGGCAAAGAAGGAAAATATATATATCTGTGGAGAGTCCAGGGTGTGACAAGAGTCCTTTGTCAGTTGGAAGCCAGGGTTAATGTTTCAGTTAATCACCCTAATTAGCATTGGAAAGGTTTGTCTTATGAAAGTGTAGAAATGGAATAAAAATGCAAATAATCTCAGACTAGGTGCTAACAAAAATTCATGTAATAAGAAGTAGGAAAGTAAACAATCAAACAAGATGATGTCCACTTAGGACTCATATGCCACTTCACAATACTTAGTTGAAACTCAGCTCTGGGTTTCATTCTGTCCCTCTATAGCCTCCAGAGGCTTGACACACTGTTTAATCCAGAGCAGATCCGATGGTAATTTAATCTGCATTACCTGAAATAACAGGACAATACGGGGCTTCCCCTCTTCACGCTGATCTCCCCAGTGAGCTGGATAGTGTCGTTTCATGTGCCAGGAAGAGTCTCCCTACATTCTGGTGTCCACTGGGAACTTTTAAAGTTAATGAGTGCAAAGTTTGGGTGCAATGCCGGATTAAGGACAAATGAGGCCTTGTGCTAGTTAAGTTATGGAACCCCTTCCTTGGGCCCTGAAGGAGGTAGGCCTGATAGGCCTACACTGCTTGCTTTCTGGCACACTTCCATAGACTATCAACTCTATCATTAGGGACCTCTTCACACGGGGCATTTTACCGCCATTTTGACTCATTGTTTCATGGCTTGGAAGGGGTCTACTGTACACCTTTGTATGAAGCATGGCAGGCCCCATTCACATTCCTCTCAAAGTGGAGGGGAGTGCTTCCTCCACCACTACGGAGAGGAAAGTGTGTTTTAGGTAGCTTTGATGGAGCTACCTGCACATTTCTCCCCGTTTCCCCATAAGATGGGGGAAAGGGTGGCGGGATAACGCACGTTGCCACCCTTTCTCCCATCTGATGGGGATAGGGACAGGTTGCCAATGCACCCTGAGGAAGGAGGGAGGGAATGCAGGGTGCAACATGCTGCCCCATATGCCTTCTCTTTGCTGGCAACTGCCAATGAACTGGCATGGCCCAAAAGGGCCATGTGAAGAAGTCCCATGTCTGGAATCGCTCCGTAAGAGAACACTTTCAAATTTAGATTTGCACCACAGAAACAAAAATCTAATGTAAAAACTTTTCTGGCACATTTGTAATAAGCACAGTGGTAAATCCAGCCTGTTTGAGTGGCAGGTGAGTAGCATCGAACCAGTTTTGCTGCCACTCATCCATTCAGCTGTCATGCAGCTGCTGGGCCAGATTGGGAGCCGCTAGTGAAGCTGTCATGAAGCTCCCTAGCTAGCTTAAGGGTTGGCAGTGTAGATACCCCTGGTGCCAATCTGGAGTAGCCCACTCCAGATTAACATCAGGACACCTGCCCTATCAGAATGCACTCTAGTTTGCTGCTGAGGATACTGGCTACAGTTCTTTCCTCTACTGTTTTATCTTCTGTTTACTTACTTACCTAGTTATTCATACATTTGTCAATGCTGTCTTTCTTTCTTGTCTCAAAATTTCTTCTCAATTTCACAACTGCCTGCCTTAGAGCCTACCCAAACTGACAGTTCCTTGAGGTTGTGCTCCATGCAAGCTATGGGAAGAAATAAATGTTAGTGCTTGGATTAAGTATGCATGGGTTAAAGCAAATACATATAAAAGCACACTGTACTCTGTTCTGTGGATTCTTCTTCCTGGGTACAAATTAGAAAAGTACACAGATATAGACATTTTCACAGACTTCTGAACATGTATGTGGACAGTGCAAAAATGTGTACTATATAATGTACAAATTCCCCATAGCATCATCAGGGGGTTTATATATTATCAAACAAATAAAGGGAGTAGGGTAACTTTAGATCCCATGGAGACTCTCTGTGCATAAAAGAGGCTTGCCTTTTCACAATGTTGCTTCCTATATGAAGAAACCAAGACCGGAAGCAGCCAGGAATATCTATCTTCCTCTACACACACATTCAATTAATTCTGTCCCATATATTAGAACAGTGGTTCTCAGCTTGTGGGTTGCCAGGTGTTTTAGCCCAAAAATCCCAGCCAGTTTACTAGCTGTTATGATTTCTGGGAGTTGAAGGCCAAAACATCTTGGGACCCACAGGTTGAGAACCACTGTATTAGAATAAGTTTTAGCCTGCATCTTATACTATCCTCATGTCAGTGCACATATGATAGAAACTTCAAAGAGACATGGGCCCCTTCTATACTGCCATATAATCCAGATTATCAAAGCAAATAATCTACATTATCTGCTTTCAACTGGATTATATGAGTATACACTGCCATCATAAGGCAGTGTAGAAGGAGCCACATTCACCCCCACATGGAGGCATAGTTCTACCTTTGAATAAACTCTTTTAATAGTCAAGAAGAACAAGGATCCAGAGAGGAAATGGTTTTCCAAGAAGTTTGCCCACATCCTTAGGAATCAGAAGTCAAAAGTAAATAATCACCTGATTTGACAGAACCCTGGCCGCATTCAGGGGATATGTCTTCTCTCCTACTCCTGAATAAAGAATAGGTTTCAATCAAAGTAGCTTCTGTTCTCCTGTGTCATCATCCTCAGCTGTCAAATCTCTCCTGCTCCCTTGAATTCAGCCTCTCAAGTCCCTCTCAAAACACGTATGTTATAATGCCATTTTTCTTTCTTTCTTTGCATAATTATTCAAAACATACATTTCTCTATGAAGCTTTCACTCAGTGCAACTAAGCCTAAGGAGGTACAAGTGCACTGAATGCAGAGTGTTCTTTTCTCCTGGCCACCGCCATCGTCTTCTCCCTCTGTTGTCTTCTCTGTGCCAGATTTTAAGTTGTAAGCTCCTCAAGGCATGCTATGCAAATTACAGTATAAATAATGCATAATCTAAATGTAGATTAAAAGCAAAGCTTCTTAATTATAATAATGACAAAAACTGCAGATCTATATAAGCAGCAACATTCCTAGCACTGACAACTCAATTGTAGCTCTGCTTGATAGTAGGTTCCAGTGAAGTCAACGGGCTTCATTTCCAAGTTAATGTACATAAGACAATACAATCTTAAAATGTTTAAAGAAGCACTAAAATATCTCATAGTGGTTTAAGCAAGGCGTTGCCTTTATCATGACAGGGCAATAGTCTTGATAACATTTGCTATAACCTCTATTTCATGACTCAAAGCATCCGTGTAAGTGTACCTTGTGATTATGACCTTCAAACATTTTGTATGCCAGTCCTTTAATCATCATTTTCTCCCCATTTCAGTGCCACTGATAACAGTGAGTGTCTCTGTTTGTTAAGGATGAAGTTCAATACGTTTTTTTTCTGGAAAGCCAGTGAGTCATACATTTGTGCCATGACTACAAACTATAACAAGAACAGTTGCATTTTGCAATAATATACATTATAAAACCCAAGCTTACCTGCAACTTGCATCTCCACAGTTTATTTTGATTCTGCTAATCCTAAAAAAGGGGACAGGGAAAACTTTCTTACAAAGATCGCTCAGGAGATAGTTAACACCGCTTTCTTTTTAGTAAGACTTTATTTCTGATTTATGTGAAAGCTTTCCTGTTTGCAGCAGACTGTTATCAGTGCATGTGTATGTGCGTGCATGAAGCCCTTAGGCTAGAGAAGTGGCTTTCTTCTGTGCCACGAAATTCCCTTCAGGTGCGGCTGAGATAGCAAGGGTTTAAAAGCTGTAACATGTCTCTTTTTCCACTTGGGATTCAGAGAAATGTTGGCACCCTTGCAAAATAATCCCTGAGCAGAAAAATTGCTAAGGCCATGTACAGACTGGGCCTAAAATAGCATACACATGGTGAGGATAATTACAAGTTGTCAGAATGGCTGTGGAAGACAGCAAAAGAGAGCCCAGTATAGTGTCTCTGAAACTGTGCCTCACCCCTGCATCCTGCCATCTAATTTGCACCGTCCCTGGGATCTTGTGAGCTACATGGCCTGGTTCTGTCGCTGAAGCAGCAACAAAGAGTACGAGGAGAACTTCTTACTGATCTTTTATTTTGGGCCATAAGAGGAAGGAAAGTTATATCTACCGGGTTCTGTGATTTTTTAAAACACAGGTTCACTAATCTTTTTGATTACTTTGAGATACTTTCTGGTAGCATTACGGCTGCAAACTATAATAAACTTTAATAATAAACTTTATTTATACCCCACCACCATCTCCTAGAGCAGGGGTCCCCAAACTATGGCCCGCGGGCCACATGCGGCCCCTCAAAGGCATTTATCCGGCCCCCACCCTTCTCCAAGGAAGGTGCATGCCGCTGCCGCCTTTCCTGTCTTCTCCTTCCCTGCATAAGCCTTGGAGCCTTTCCTTATTATTATTATTATTATTATTATTATTATTATTATTATTATTTATTAACATTGAGGCTGGGTGGCCATCTATCAGAGGAGCTTTGCTTGTGCTTTTGGTGCACAAAGGCAGAAGGAGGTTGGACTAAATTGCCCAAGGGGTCTCTTCCAACCCTCTTCATTATTTTTATTTGTATTATTATTATTAACATTGAGGCTGGATGGCCATCTATCAGGGGAGCTTTGCTTGTGCTTTTGGTGCACAAAGGCAGAAGGAGGTTGGACTAAATTGTCCAAGGGATCTCTTCCAACCCTCTTCATTATTTTTATTTGTATTATTATTATTATTATTATTAAGGCTGGGTGGCCATCTGCCAGAAGTGCTTTGCTTGTGCTTTTGGTGG
The DNA here is from genome assembly GCF_035594765.1 of Anolis carolinensis. Classification (NCBI taxonomy): domain Eukaryota; kingdom Metazoa; phylum Chordata; class Lepidosauria; order Squamata; family Anolidae; genus Anolis; species Anolis carolinensis. Next base: position 133,427,283 of record NC_085844.1, read on the forward strand.
ACAAAGGCAGGAGGGGGCTGGACTAAATGGCCCAAGGGGTCTCTTCCAACCCTCTTTATTATTTATATGACAATGATGACGACGACGATGATGATTAATATTATTAACATTGAGACTGTATTTTTTCCTGTTTGGGTTGTTTTTTTTTTTACTTCAAAATAAGATGTGCAGTGTGCATAGGAATTTGTTCAATTTTTTTTTAAAAAAACTATAGACTGGCCCCCCAATGGTCTGAGGGACCGTGAACTGGCCCCCTGTTTAAAAAGTTTGGGGACCCCTGTCCTAGAGGGACTTACAAAACACTCAAAGGTGCAAACACGCAAAAAGTGCAAAGACGATAACACAAAAGCAACAACAACCATAAACATCACCACCACCCCACCCCCCAGGTTAAGATCAGTAAAATTTAACAGTAGATGCAGGCATAAACAACTGCAATCAATATAGCCTCATAAACTATGGCTTCTTTTACACTGCCTCTAAATCCCACAATCTCATGCCAGATTATCCTCTTATCCCAGATTATCTGGTATTGGAGACTCATATAATCCAGTTTCAAGCAGATAATCTGGGATCAGATCTTAGATTTAAGGCAGTATAGACCTTAATGCCTGTCCTACGACACTTCAACTTCACTTGAGGCACAAAGCCTTCTAGCTCCCATCACACAACATCGATCTACTTTCAGTGATTCTCCATGCATCAAGTAAAGTCGAAGTGTCTTAGGAAGCAGTGGTGGCAACATAGAAGACTTCCCATGTTGCATAGGAAATGATGGAGGGAAGCCAAGCAGTGACGCTTCCCCCAATGGGATAAGGTGAGGAGGAAGGTGGGAGATGCAGTGCATGGGGCACCAGTTTCCCCATGCCCCGTACTGGGGCCCGCCAGATTCACCACAATGCGCGGCAAATCCCAGCCTTAATGTGATGAGGTCCTTAGTGTCTGAGATGAGAAATTTAACTATAATAAAAAGAGCCCCATCCCGAACTTTAGGCCATACAAATAAGGCAAAAGCAAATTTCGTAAAAAAAAACCCTCCCCAATTCAGTCAGTGTGGCCCTTCACTTATGCCCTATCAAAAGGTTGGCAGTTCGAGCCCGGGTCGGGGTGAGCACCTACCATTAGCCCCACCTCACCTGCCCACCTAGCAGGTTGAAAGCAGACTCTGAGCCACTCTGAGTTCCCTTCCGGTTTTTTAAAATCATGTCAGAAGTGACTTGAGAACATATTGTAAGTCACTTCTGATATGAGAGAATTGGCTGCCTACAGAAATATTGCCCAGGGGATGCCCGGATTTGTTCGCTGGGGGCCTTCTCTCATTTCTCCACAAGCTGGAGCTGGCAGATAGGAACTCACCCCATCCCATGGATCTGAACCGGCAATCTTCAGATCAACAACCCAACCTTCAGGTCAGCAGTTCAGCTGGCACAAGGGTTTAACCCATTGCTCCATCGCAGCTCCCCCTTCGGGATGAGAAGGGTGGGGTATAAACACCATAAATAAATAAATAAATAAATAAATAAATAAATATCCCCCACTTGACCCACTCACAGCTCACAGGCAAAGCCTAAGGATTTGAAGGCCTCCTGAAGAAGGCCAGACTTGGCAGGGCCAATTGGCTTCAGCAGCTCTAGTCATGTAACAGTGGCAGAACTACAGGTTATTTAAGGTTGCTCCACTCCCCTGCAATTTAGCCCGAAGGTGCCTGGGGAATTGTTACAGAACATATCTTTTTCGTAACTTGGGCACTGCTTGTATTTGAAAAACCGCAATAGAAACAGATAAAACAAGAACAAACTCCTATCGATTAGCAGAGGTATGGACAAAGGCAATGGCTTCATGGCACATTACATATACAAATGCATTAATACTCACTACTGCACACATAACAAAAGGTATCTTCTCAGGAGAAAGTTGTGCACCAGGAAAATCTGGTTTTGGTGTGCAAAAGCAATAAACCTGCTTTTGGCAAGCAGAGTTATAGCTTTCACACATTAAAACTCACTGACCACTGAAAAGATTTGAAAAATCTGTATCACTTTACACAGCCCTTTGAAAAGTTAGGGCAAAGATTATGATTTGCATCTTCCTGGATCCTATTACATTTCATTGTATTCCTACAATTGTGTGAATGTGCTTTATACTTTCAACTTAATACCACTCAGTAGTGTATTTGAAGAAGCACATACAATTTTTTTAATGTTAGTTTTCAAGGCACTGCCACATTTCTTTTTCCTCTATCCTACCCTTCCTTCTTCCTTTTAAAACTAAAACTGTAAGCAAAGAAGCCTATCATGGCTATAACCATTTTAGGTGGGGGTGGAGGCATGAGTTTCCTTAAGCAATATCATCCCATTCCTTCAATTTTCAAATTCTGTAATGGTAAATTATGGGCAATTTCTATGAACACCTCACTAAGAATTACATTCTTATGTTTGAGCTAATGAATGCAAAGACATCAGGTTTTGATGCGGATTTCTAAATAGAATTACATCTTTATAACAATTTCACAGAGAAATTTTATATAAATACACAGTAAAGCTTTTTGTTAGAATTCTTTAGCATCCTAGAATAGTAGCGTTGGAAGAGACACATGGACCATCCAGTCCAACCCCCTACCATGCAGGAAAAGCACAATCTGCAGTTAGCAGAAATTGTGTTCCACTTCCATCATGAGAGATTTGTAACTCAATTTTTACAGATTGTCTGTATTTATATAGTATATCACTTACTGCCTTTAGATCAGCTTGAACCAGTATATGAAAATAAAATGTTGCTCATTTTATTTCAGTTTGAGCAATTCTTTTCAATGTCTTAATAAACATAAACGTCTTTATTAAATCAACTTATTTATTCAATTTCTTGACGGGACTTCCCACAAAGCTCACTGCATCCTACCCTGTCTTCTATTATCTCAGCCATGTTACTAAGAAAATATTTGCTAGACTTCTAATGGAATTGTATACTGAGAGAATGAACTTTAGTCAGCAACCCAATGAAATCTATAGTTGGGTCTCTGTGCTGCAGATCCATTTAGTAAGAGTAATAATAAAATCAAGAATCCACAAATGAGAAGAACCATTTGTTGTTTATTCATTCGGTCACTTCCGACTCTTTGTGACGTCATGGATCCATCCATGCCAGAGCTTTCTGTTGGCCATCACCAGTTCCAGTTCCTTCAAGGTCAAGCCAGACTTCAAGGATTCCATCCATCCATCTTGCCCTTGGTGGGCCCCTCTTCCTTTTCTTTCCATTTTCCCCAGCATCATTCTCTTCTCCAAGCTTTCCTGTCTTCTCATGATGTGGCCAAAGTACTTCATCTTTCTCTCTAATATCCTTCCCTCCAGTGAGCAGCTGAGCATTATTTCCTGGAGTTTGTACTGATTGGATCTTCTTGTGGTCCAAAACACTCTCAGATTTTTCCTCCAACACTACAGTTCAAAAGTGTCTATTTTCCTTCGCTCAGCCTTCCTTATGGTCCAGCTCTCGCATCCATAGGTTACTACAGGGAATACTGTTGCTTTAACTATGTGGACCTTGGTTGCCGGTGTGATGTCTCTACTCTTCACTATTTTATCAAGGTTGGTCATTGAAAAACCAATGGAAAACACTTTCTTCTCAATTCACATATTCTCTCTAGAGTGATACCTTGGCTGCTAATGCCAAAGATATGCTGAATAATCCAGTAGAATCAACAGTGTTACCCCTTTCCCAAGTCAATGTCCCCGCAATGACTACAAATTGCATTTGCAATCAATCCTAAAACTCTGAAAAAGAGCAGAGAAAATAGGTATGTCTAATAATTTCATCATATGGGCTGTTGGAATCATTACGCATTGTGGTGAATCCAGCCGGGCCCATTGAGGTATGTGGGAAACCTGTCACCCCATGCCCTGCACTGCCTGACTCATCTGAGTCCCCATCTCACGGGGAGGGGGGGGAGTATACATGGAGCCCCCCTGTAAGTTGCTTTACATTGTGGGATGGGAGCTAGCGGATCCTGTCATAAAAGTATAGGTGAATCGGTACATGCCGCCTAAATGAATCTCATATGATGAGGTCCTAAGAGTGCTTGGAAATTGCATACATCTACATAAGAAAATATCTTTCCTAGGAAAAGAGCATAATCCACAGTTTAATAATTGTTCACATTATCAGAGTTTCTTAAGGAGCCACCATGCCACTGTCTGCTTTTAAAGTTAGCTAGTTTACTCCCTCCTTTCAAAAAGCTACATTGGTAGACACTTCCTCCTTGTTATGTGCGATAAATGAAAAGTCGCCAAAACACATACATACAAATGAATGAACAACACCAAGAACAACAAAAGGAAGCTGACTAGATTTGGCTGCATACCTTGTCCACATCCTCTGCTGAAATGTAAGACTTAAGAACACTATACAAGTACTCGTGCATGTACAATTTCTAACAAAATGTTGCAGCGTAGAAAATTCCAGCATATTCTATTCTGTTCCCTATATTTCTTTCTGTTCTTCCACCAGCACAGTCAGCTAGCACTGTGTGTCCATGCAGCATAACTATTCTCCACTGAGCTCTTTTGGGGTCCTCTCCGCCTCACTTAAGGGGTACTCCCTGTTGTGTTTCTACATAATTTTGACTTACCGATACTGCAAACATGCTAAATATGTCTCTCAACTAAATGGCACTGTTTTGACTACATAACATTATCTTATCCACACTGGATTTCTGACTATTCTATCAACATTTTCAGTAGTTGTCTAGTCCCAACTGTGACGTCATAAATCCAGAGTAGGCATCTGGTGTTCATCTGAGATACTTGCTTGCTATTTATATCAATGTCTCTTTTTTCTCTTAACTTCTCACTGCATAATTGTGTTTCACTTTATGATTTCTTCAAGAGGAATCATATAGAGAAGATTTGTCTGACAACCTACTACTAAACTAATCCCTCCCACTCTCTTATTGCTTTGACCTTCACATCTATTCCCTTTTTAGATGTCACTCTAATCATGAAATAGGGGGGGCTTTGTTTAGGATAAGTGACTGGGTTCAAAGGGCAATCCCAGGCCAAGACAGAATAAAGAGATGGAATAAAGTGATGGAATAAAGATGAAGCAGAAAGCATCACTGAGACATCAATGAGGTTATTTGGCCAATAGCCAGCCTGTCTCCTGCTACAAGCCAAAAACTACAGCTTCCATGTTCTGAGTTGTTGTTTCAAGACATTAAGGACAAAGTAAGTAAAGGATTATTTTGATCCACCATCATGGAGTAGGCCAAATCCCAATGTTGCGAAAAAACTCATAATTTTAATAAAGTTTTGGGCTTTCAATTTTCCTAAGAGTAGGTTTCAAGAGTGACTCTCATTTTTCTTTATTAGTTGAGTAGAAATGATCTGGTAATCTCTTTGAAGGTATCACTGTTCAGAGTACATCAGATTATCCAATGCAACACAAAACCCAGGAAACCAGCACAGGCCTTTTGCAGCAGGGCTTCTAAAACTTTTTCCACTCATGACCCCTTTCTGCCCAAAAAATATTTTTGCCACCCCTTTCTTTTTGAGAATTTTTATGCGATCCTGGGTATATAGGTAATATATAAAATAGATATAAATATCAAACATTTATTAATAATTAATGATTTATTAATAATAAATCAGCATTTGTAAGACTTGGTAAACAGGTTGGTTTTCCTTTTTATGTAGTACAGAGTCAATTGTAAACACTGAAGATTGTTGCTAACACATTAGTATAAATGGGTGGCATTCAGAAACTTTTTACTGTTACCAATTTTTTGGGACCTCAACATTGAGCTAAGGGGATCCCAATCGGTGTTAAGACTCACAGTTCTAGAACCTTATCAAATCTTGTCTCCCCCCCCCCCCCCAAAGTACTGTTTTGCCAGCAAACATGGTGAAATGGAAGGCGCGGTGATGCTTCCCCCATCACACAGAAAAATGTTGCCTAACCAGGGCTGTAGTGCACTGGCTTCATTGGAGTCAGCACAACACGGGAACCTTCCCATGTTGCCAAGGAAATGTCCTAGTATGCTTCCATGTCTGTTGGGGGTGGGACCTCTGCCAGAAATTGAGGTACGTTGTGTGATGAGCTTCATGTCCATCCATGAGGGCTGAGAGGCCTGCTGTTGTGCTGCAGAAGAGGCCAGAAACATCTCCAGCCAGTCTGCCTGTTGCTGCCTCTGGACTCCTTGCCTACTGCCCCCCTCCCTTTTTCCCAGCGCTGGTCTACTGCCCTCCTCGCTTTCCCCAGCATTGGCTATTGAGTGGTAGAGTGGTATACTATAGGAAGGTTCTCTGAGAAGGTAACAGGAAATGAGTTGGAAGGAAACTTCAGGGAAGAATGAACTCGCAAACCTATGTGATCTGCTGGGAAAATCATTCAATACCGTCTTGCAACAGCTGGAAATACTGAACTTGAAACTTGACCATCTCTTCAAAGGAATTTCCCTGATTGTAAAAAATCCTTCTCCTACGGACATTATAACAACTATATCAACCAGGCCCATTAACATGAATAAGGAATTAAGCTCTCTGGAAGGCCGTGGGGGAATTAAGCCTAAGGAGGAGAAGGCAGTCGTCGGATCAGGCCTTGGAGTAACTAGAAAGGGGGGTGGGGCCTTATCTGGGGGAATGAGCATGGGGAGGATGGATAGGAAGGATACCAACAATGCCCTGCAGAAGCCGAATAATGAGCTGTCCTCTAAATTGGTTGAACAACCTTTGGATACTTCCTGCAATTCTCAACATCTTTTACGAACAAATAAGGTTGCAGTGGAAGTTTCAGACTCATTATTGAATAGAGGCAGGTGGACTTCTAAGCGAGCGGTCCAGATATCTCTCTCTCAAATTTTATCCATAAGCCGGTCGGAAGTGAAGATTAAGACTATCGACTGGCTTTGTAGGGAGTACCAATCCTGGAACCGCTCCCTGTGTCTTATCATCGGCTTGGAAGATAAAATATTAAGGGATAAATTGTATTTGTGTGGGCCTAAACTGCAACAGTGGGGCATCACTCTTAGGAGGGTGCTAGTAGACCCACTAATTCGCCCCTTGGACATCGGGCCGAGTATGGATGTTCAAGATTCCCCATTGCTAAGTCATGCTTGTTCTACCCCCCAGTCCCACAACAAGTCTCCACTCTTGTCTAGTCGGCTTACTATTCATGATGAGGCCAAATCAATCGATGCCTCTCTCCCAATAATGGAGAGAAGCTCCTTTTGTAAACAAACAAGCACTTTTGGAGGCTTTCCTTTCCAGGACAGTTGACTAGTCCCGGCAACTGGCAATTCCGCCCAGTTTTTCCATCAGGGGGAGGAGGGCTTGACTGGAGGTGGCTCCATTGAGGTGATATGGGGGAGGAGAAAGCATGGTCACCACCAACCCAGGGAGAAGCGCAACAGAGTTTTTGCGACCCTGGAGAGGATTAGGTGTGGTAGTCTTCAGGACAGACCCCCCAACCTTAAGGTCCTGCTTTTGAACGCCAGATCTGTCAATGGTAAAACAGCTGTCATCCAGGATTTGATCCTGGATGAGAGGGCAGATCTGGCATGCATCACCGAGACATGGCTGGATGAGCTGGGAGGTGTGAATCTTACCCAGCTGTGTCCTCCTGGTTTCGGGGTGCATCAACAGGCCAGAGTTGGGGGGCGGGGAGGAGGAGTTGCGGTGATCTTTCGGCAGTCCATCGCCCTGATCAGATGCGCCGTTCCACAATCCCCGAGGTTCGAGTGTGTCTTCCTGAAGGTGGGAGCCCGAGACAGCTTGGGGATTCTGTTGGTGTACCGTCCACCCCGCGACCCAGCAGTCTCTCTGTCCGAGCTAGCAGAAGTGGTCTCCAATGCGGCCCTTGTCTCCCAACAACTGATAGTTTTGGGAGACTTTAACATTCATGCCGAGTCCACATTGACAGGTGCAGCTCAGGATTTCATGGTTGCCATGACAACCATGGGGCTGTCTCAAGTTATATCTGGGCCCACACATCAGGCAGGACACACCTTGGACCTTGTTTTTGTTGTGGACGGTGGGACAGTCAGAGTGGAAGAGCAAAACATTCTTCCATTGTCATGGTCTGACCATCATCTGATCTGTTTAAGTATCGCCGTGCCTTCTACCCTCCGCAGGGGTGGTGGACCCATTAAGATGGTCCGCCCCAGGAGACTGATGGATCCGGATGGACTTCTGAGGTCTCTTGGGGATCTTCCTGTCCTGGAGACTGGCGATCCTGTCGATGTCCTGGTTGATCGCTATAATAGTGAGCTATCAAGGGCATTGGACACGATCGCTCCCGAACGTCCCCTCTCACTGCGTAGAGTCGCGTCGACTCCTTGGTTTACCGAGGAGTTGGCTGTGATGAAGCGTAGGAGGAGGGGACTAGAGTGCATCTGGAGGAAATCTCGGGACGTGTCCGACCAAGCACGGGCTAAAGCCGCTATTAAGGCGTACTCCGTGGCTCTGCGAGCAGCCAGGAAAGTTTTCACGACTGCCCGCATAGCGTCTGCAGCCAACAGGCCATCGGAGTTGTTCCGAGTTGTGGGGGAGCTCCTGCGGCCTCCTGAGGTCCAGGGGCTTCCCGATGACTTGGCAACTGGGTGCAGCGATTTCGCGCACCACTTTGCAGGCAAAGTTGCTCAGATACGCCTTGAGCTAGACTCCAGCTCAATTGTGGTCTCAGCGGAGGTAACCGAGGTACCTGTCTGTTCGATCTTATGGGATTCTTTCCGGCTTGTTCTTCCTGATGACGTGGAGGGGATTCTTGGGTCTGTGAGGGCGACCACCTGCGCTCTGGATCCTTGTCCCTCTTGGCTGGTCAAGCTGGCCAAAGATGGGTTGTTGGATTGGTTTGTGACCATAATAAATGCTTCTTTGGTTCAGGGGTCGGTGCCATCCTACTTTAAGCAGGCGGTAGTAAAACCACTACTAAAAAAGCCTTCGCTTGACCCATCTATTTGTAACAACTACAGACCAATCTCCAACCTCCCGTTTTTGGGCAAGGTTCTGGAGCGGGTGGTTGCCACGCAGCTCCAGGAATTTCTCGATGACACTGATTTTCTGGACCGCTCGCAGTCTGGCTTCAGGCCTGGGTACAGTACCGAGACGGCTCTGGTCGCCTTGGTGGATGACCTCCGCAGGGAGCTGGACAGGGGGAGTGTGACCCTGCTGGTTCTCTTGGACATCTCAGCGGCTTTCGATACCATCGACCATGGTATCCTTCTGGGGAGGCTCGCCGGGATGGGGCTCGGTGGCACGGTTCTGCAGTGGCTCCGGTCCTTCCTGGAGGGTCGTTCCCAGATGGTGAAGCTGGGGGACACCTGCTCGGACCCCTGGCCATTGACCTGTGGGGTCCCGCAAGGGTCTATTTTATCCCCCATGCTATTTAACATCTACATGAAACCGTTGGGAGAGGTCATCCGGAGTTTTGGAGGGTGTTGCCATCTCTACGCAGATGACACGCAAATCCACTACTCATTTCCATCTAACTCCAAGGAAGCCCCTCGGATTCTGAACCAGTGCCTGGCCGCTGTGGCGGACTGGATGAGGAGGAACAAGCTGAGGATCAATCCTGACAAGACAGAGGCCCTCCTGGTCAGTCGCCCATCTGATCGGGGTATTGGGTGGCAACCTGTGCTGGACGGGGTTGCACTCCCCCTGAAATCACAGGTCCGCAGTTTGGGGGTCCTCCTGGATTCAGCGTTGACGCTTGAGGCTCAGGTGTCGGCGGTGGCCGGGAGGGCTTTCGCACAACTCAAACTTGTGCGCCAACTGCGACCATACCTCGTGAAGTCTGACTTGACCACGGTGGTGCATGCCTTAGTTACCTCTAGACTGGACTACTGTAATGCGCTCTACGTGGGGCTTCCCTTGAAGACGGCCCGGAAATTACAATTGGTCCAGCGCTCGGCAGCCAGATTAATAACAGGGGCGAGCTACAGGGAACGATCTACTCCCCTGTTTAAAGAGCTCCACTGGCTGCCGTTCACTTTCCGGTCCCAATTCAAGGTGCAGACCATCATCTATAAAGCCCTAAACGGTTTGGGACCCACCTACCTTAGGGACCGTATCTCCTACCATAAACCTGCTCGTTCCCTTCGTTCATCCGGGGAGGCCTTCCTTTCGCCACTGCCTCTGTCCCAGGCCCGTCTTGTGGGAACGAGGGAGAGGGCTTTTTCTGCTGTGGCCCCCCGACTGTGGAATTCATTGCCCACTGAGATTAGGCAAGCCCCCACCTTGTTAGCCTTTAAGAAAGATCTAAAAACATGGCTTTTCCGATGTGCCTTTGGGGAGTAAATGTAATATATTGCTCTGGCCATTCCCCTTGGTTTTTATCCTTTAGACTGCTCCACCATTTTATTTCCCTGTTTCCCCCTATTCCTATGTCTCTCTCTCCCGAGTTTTTAATTAAGTGTTCATGTGGCCCGCCCTGTTTTTTACTGTTTTCTCTGATTTGTGCTGTATTGTATATGATTATTTTTGCACTGTTATATTGTGTTATGATATGTTGTTTTATTTTGTTATATTGTATGGTGTCTGGGCATGGCCCCATGTAAGCCGCCCCGAGTCCCCGTTGGGGAGATGGTGGCGGGGTATAAATAAAGTTTTATTATTTTATTATTATTATTATCCTTCAACTAGCTGGCAAGACTCCTAGCATGCTTAAATTGATAGTGTGATGAAGTCCTAATAAGAAATACTTTACAGGAGCTGCTTAAAATTTCAGACTTTTCTTCACTTTTGCTTGCTACATTTAAAAATGAAACATGTTTCATAGAGTTGTAATCTGGAAGGGATTCCAAAGGCCATCCCAATCAAGGCAGGAATCCCCACTTAAAGTCTTCCTAATAGATGACCATATAATGTCTATTTAAAAACCTACAATGTTCTGAGATAAACCATTCCACCTTTGAACAGCTCTTTCTATTACGATATTTTCTCTCATGTTATTAGAATCTCATTTCCAATTATGTGTGTTCACTGGATTTGGTTCTATCCCCTACAGCAGAAAAAAATTGCTCCATCTTCCATGTGACAACTCTTCAGATATTTAAAGATAGATATCATATCACCTCTCAATCATGCTTATGTTGAACATACCCAATTTCCTCAGTTGTTTCTCATGACATCCTTTGTTTTTGGCCCTGTTCCCAAATCTTTTCATTTCATCTAGAATCTCGATGTTGTTCTCTGAGGTATTTAGCTTCTTATTCCAGACTGGCCGTATCTGCAGATTTGATGTATTCCCTCTGCTCTTTCATTCAAGTTGTTTGTGATGATACCAAACAACAGCAGGGCCAAGGCAAAAGCCTGAGATACCAGTTCATCTTTCCTCTCCAGGATGACAAGGAATCTTTTATGAACATTCCAAAGGTAGCATATACCTAATAATAGTTTGTCTGCCCTCGATTTCATTACCTTATTCACAATAATATCATGGGACCCTTTTCAGAAGCTTTTCCAAAAATCAAGATAGACAAGATCCACAGCATTTCCCTGAACCATTAGGTTTGGTACTCTTACCAAAACACAGAAAAAGGGTGGTGGAGGGAGAGAGATTGTCCTCTGCTTTTCTAGTTCTCACAGAATGACTTTTCAAAGCTATGTTCTATAACCTTTCGTAGTTTCCACCTCAAATTGATGAGTTGGTAGTTGCCTCTCCTCCCACTTCACACCACAAAGCAGCTGGTGTGTCATGTAGCTAGTAGCCACCAGCCATCAAAAGGAATTAAACAAGAATTTTCAGCTATCAAATAATTTAGACTCCAAGAGAGAAGGCTTTTATGCATATCTGATGAGAATATTTTTGAGAATAATTATGTGGTATTGGAATAGAAGATAAAGGAATATTACCTCTCAGCTCTGCAATAATTGAGGCACCATAGCCACTGCCTGCACTGAGAAAGGAAGACATGAAATCTAGCAGAAGTATAACAGTGTGACAGTTTGCAAGACAGCAGGAGAAAACAATAAAATGAATGAAACGGCAATAAGCAAAACAAATAAAACCCAGGCCAGAAGAGACGAGAGAAATATATACAAAGACTAACAAAAGAAAGGGTTCAGATTAAATAGAAACAAACCAACCTGCGGGCCAGTAATTCCCCGAAATGATAAAAGCAAGTGCAGCAGGTAGGTCCAGCACTAAAAACAATATTTTGTTATTTGGGAAATGAAAATGTGTCTTGTCTCTTCAATGCTTCTTCCACATTCTAATATGTTTTGGATTTTGAATGTCTGCATACTGTGGAAGGCTGAGAGGTGATATGATAGCTATCTTTAAATATTGATGACTGTCATGTAGAAGATGGAGTGAGCTTGTTTTTAACTCCTCTACACGATAGGATTCAACTCAGTGGATCCAAATGACAAGAGAGGATATTCTGACTAAACGTTTGGAAGAACATCCAGATAGGAACAGTTGATTGACAATAGAACAGATTGTGTTGGAAGAACGTGGATTCTTCTTTCTGGGAACACAGCTAAAGCACCTTTGAAAGATTTGATGGCCATCTCTCAGAGGCACTTTAGCTGTGGATTCCTGCACTGATGGGGTGACAGAGTTTGTGGTCCCAACCTTCCTACAACAAGTCCATAAATGTTTCACCAGCATGGACTCTAATGTACTCTTGTTTTTCCTCGTCGCTTCTTTCTCTGTGAGTCAAACCAGAATATTCACATAATAAATAATATCCAACTTTTCTTTCTCTCAGACTTCTTTGTTTTGTGATGCATTTTAAGAAACCCATAATCACTGTCATATTAAAAAGTCACATTACTTGAATGGAGAGGCTTCATTATAGTTGACAGAAGTGCATATTTGCCTAGTGAACTTTTAGAAGGGTAAGTGTTTCTTTCATGGCTATGAGTCTGCAAAGAATCACTGAAATCCCTTTTCTTCAGTTTTAGTATTCACCTAATATTTTAATTTAGGGAAAATGCAAATGAGAAATCTTTCCTGAGCAGAGAAAGCTGTGCACATTCAAATTTCATCTATTTGTGTTGCTCATCCTGAAAAAGACTGGCTTAAAGAGCAAAAACAGGATGAAAGAAGGTGGCTGCTTTAATAAGCTCTCCCCCATCCCTTAAATAAGAGTTATTGGCTCGAAATGTTGGAAGAATATTTATCTGCCATTTCCATTCTCTGAAATAATTATGGGGGATTGATTTGGGAAGATCAGATGTTGAATCTCAACGAACAATCTTTCTGGGCTGTGAATGAACACAGAACCAGGGAAAGTATTAACTAGAACTAGTCTTGTGCTTTCAAAGTTCTCAAGTTTTATTTCAGCTTCCCAAAGATGGGGCTATCTAAGGCTGTGAGGAAAATATATTCTGCCTATCTTCAGAAGCAATTTCCTCTATTTCCATTAGAACATATATTTCCTGGCAGCAGCTACACATGTATATAAATGTACACACATAATATACTTCCACTGTGTTTGGCATTGCTGGTGGGTGACAGAGGCTGAGATGCTGCTTCTGAATATGGGTGCTTCATTTTTTACTGTAAGATAGATTGATATAAGTGTAGATCGATACAGGAACTGGGAGCTGAAGGAGGAAATAATTGAGTTGTTTCACTTTTAGAAAATACTCCCGTACAACCAAATAAATGAGTCCTAGAACAAATCAAGCCAGGACTCTCCCTAGAAGCCAAAACAGCTAAACTGAAACTTCCTGACTTTGGATATACTATGAGAAAATGTGGTTTATTAGAAAAGACTGTGATGGTAAGGTAGAAGGCAGTAGAAACAGAGGGAGATTGAACTACAGGTGGATCAATGCAACCAAGGAGATAACAGGATTTGGTGATCTCTCATTCATAAGGTCACCATACGTCAAAGTCAACTTGATGGCAGTTAGCAATAATGAAGGAGCTTCAGGTTCAGGCAGAGTCTGTTGGGTTATAGGACAGTCTAATACTAACATCCCCTGATTTTTTTCTTAAGTTGAGACCATTTCCCCTAAGAAGCAATAAACCATATTTTTAGACTAAGAATTGTTTATACAATCATCTCGAAAGCTCTCTGTTTTTAAAGGGAAATGTATCTTAGCATGAAAACATGAACATGCTGGAGACAATAAGTGACACCTGTCCTCATCACATGAGGTCATAATTGGCGGCATATGCTGGTTTGCCTTCTCCTTTAATACAGAGCCACCGGCTCCCATTACACAACACATTGCCTTTTCTGGTGAGGTTTCATTTTAAAGGAGAAGGCAAACCAGTGCATGCCACTGCTGCAGCAACACGGGAGGCTTTCAGTGTTGCCTTGGATCAATGGGGACAAGCTGGGCAGCAGATGCTTTCCCCATGGGATGGGAACTTAGGCAAGTCGGGCGATGCGGGTCGTGAAGCGACAGGTTCCCCACACTTCCTGCCAGACATGCCCACTGGAATCACCACAATTTGTGGCAATTCCGGTGACACATGTGAAGAGATCATTAATGTGATTTGCCAAAAAAGTTTTCAACATTCAATTGCTTATATAGGAATCTCATATCTGATAAAAATGTCTCCAGAAACATAGCATCCATTATTTATTATCCTTAGGACAGGTTTAAAGGTGATGAAATTTAACAAATTTCCCTCTATTCAAATATTCAGGAAGACGTTTTTTAAGAAGTTAATTAAAAAAAAAACCCTACCAAAGTACTTTATTCATATTTCCTGAGAAAGAATGCCTTTCATTGCTTTGTGAAGTTGTGAACAATAGTGAAATAGTTCCCAAGGCCTTCTTATATTTTTGGCAGCATTAGCTGGCAAACATACACTGTGCATGCTCATTTTCATAGTGATGCTAGGATGCTGCCAGCACTAGCATATTTCCTCAAGGATTCGGTCACTCAGAGGGAATGTAGTGGATTCTGTTTGAAATGCCTATGGCATTTGTTATGAAATGTGATCTCACACAGTCAGGCAACATGATGAACAGATAAAGAAACAGGTGAATAAAATAATAAAAAATAAAATGGAAGGATAATTACTACATATTTACTATGCAGATTAAGACATTACTAAGTGGGTTGGGGGGAGGAACAAGGTGATTTTAACTCTTTGCTCCGACTAGTCTTCCACTATGGATATGGCCCTCATGTCTCTATTTTATATTGTCCAATAATATTCAATTGTAATGTAAATTGCAGCATAGGGTAAAAGGTTAAAACAACATCTTTATCCATTCCTCCCCAAGGTCTTAGGTTCCTTGTGCTTTCTTTCAAGTTAAAAACACACCCAGCAGCAACAAAAAACCACCACCATACTTTTTCTACTTCTTTTTAAAAATGTACTCTGTCCTTCTGAGAATTAGGGATGGAAAAATCCTATGGAATACTTCAAAATGGTTGAATGTGAGGAACATAATGTACAGAAGCATTTATTTTCTTAAGCAAAGGGCAAAAAACTACAGGATGTCTCCAAAGTCTCAACACATAGGAAAAATTAACAAACTCGGATTACGTTTTATATTACATTATTATACAATATATATTATATTTGTACACTTTCAGATTTACAACACAAATATTTTGTAAATATTCTGTAATTTTTTTGTAATGAATATTGTGTAAATAAAGGTATGTTTAGCTACAATTTCCCATTTCCCCTATGTATGGCTACTTTGGGGACACCCTGTGCTGTGATTATAATTATTAGTCCTTATATATGAGGATGAAATAAGAAAAGATTTAATCCCCTTATTGAGAATTCAGGACAAACTGAACTATCAAGTCTTCACATGACTTTTCTAAAAAGCAGAAAGCTGTCCCAAGGGCCTCAACTTTGCTTTTTCTTTCTATGCAGCGAGGAAAAGCAACATACAACCTGAGGCCTTTGTTGATTTTCTGAAAGTGGAAATACACAGCACTTGAGGCAGGAGGCTAATTTAGGGAGCCAGGAAATCCATATGGCATACTTACCTCTGTCTTGCAACAGATAGAATGGCCACTTACACTGGTCCCTTCAATATTGCCAAAACAGATAAAGAAAAAAAAGTTCTGTGCAAAGAGTTCACATTCTAAATTGCATGTAGACATAAATCAGGAAATATTTTTTTATAGCATATACAGTGGACCTTTGGTATATGCACTCGTTTTTGGTTCCAGGATCCTCCCCTGGGTACTAAAATCTCAAGGTCCATTACATACAGATTGCATTACCTTATTTGCAAGAATATTATGGGGCTCTTAGTAAAAAGGTGCCCTTATATAAAATGACATAATCAAGATTTGCTTTTTGGAATTTTAAAGCGTATTTTCAAGCCATGGATGAGTGAATCCATGAATAAAGAGGTCTGACTTCACATCTCACCTTAATAAGAAAGATTATACCCTTGCTCACTTTGATGCCTATGTGCTCAAACTTCAAGGTCTCACATACTCCCTAGTGTTTAATTTTTAAGCTGGGCTTGGACTGAATAGCTCTTCAAATAGAGTATGCTTTAAAACAGAGGACAATATAGTAGGACACATAGGCTGGATCTACACTGCCATATAATGCAATTTCAGGATGCAGATTAATTGCACTGAATTAGATTACATTGCAGTGTAGACCCATTTACAGGCAATCTCAAATTTACAAACAAGGGATTCTGTAGATTTGTTCTTAAGTTGTATATGTTTGTACGTCAGAACAGGTACATTTTAAAGTGTAACTCCAGCTGCACACACAAAAGTTTTGGATAGCATAGGGAAGGGTTAACACCCCTGTAGTGTGTGTTTTGCTGTTTGTGTGCCGGTTTAGAAGTTTTCACTTCACTATCTGTCCCTGTGATAATTAGATTTAGATTAGATTTAGGTGTGGAAATAAGGATTGGTGATAAAGCTTCAGTGGAGACACCTTTTCCCCATGATAACTCTTCTAGGAGTGAATTTCCCAAGGGGTAGATTTTTCTCACTTCCTGTTGTCTCACCCCGATGGTGCAATGGGTTAAATCCTTGTGCCGGCTAAACTGCTGACCTGAAGACCTGAAGGTCGGTGGTTCGAATCTACGAAACAGGGTGAGCTCCTATCTGTCAGCCCTAGCTTCCTATGCAGGGACATAAGAGGAGTCTACCACAGGATGGTAATACATCTGGGCGTCCCCTGGGCAATGTCTTTGTAGACTGCTGATTCTCTCACATCAGAAGCGACTTGCAGTATGTTCTCAATTCACTTCTGACACAATAAAAAATCCCCATTCTTAACTATGAGTCGTTTGTAAGTTGAATGTTTATAATGCCTGCAATCCAATCCAGTGCAGTTATCTGCATTCTGAAACTACATTATATGGCAGTGTAGATCCAGCCATAGTCACCCCACAACCAGAGGCAGGTTGTTTGTGTGTGTGTGTGTTGCATTTTCCTTACTTTACCTGGCACCTGTAGCCATTGCCTCACTTTCTTTAGTGGAGGAGACATTTCAGACAGTGAGTGCTTCCAGAATAGGCTTTTATTCGTCTATTACTCAAACTCAATCATACAATTTTATGGATGTGCTAGACTATTTTAACCTTTCTGGTTTTTCCCCCATTGCTTCTCATTCTTATTACCATAGAAAGTAGGCTTGTGCCTGAATCAGTTTGAAGGAAAATTATTTGTAGTGTTCAGTGGGTCATTTTGTATAATATCCAAAAACAGAATGGGAAGGCGGGAGATGAAAAGCCTGGCAAAATGGATCGAGAGAGCCAGATTTTATCTATTCTGGAGAGGGAAGAAGTTAAGTCTGCAATGTACCTGATGTGTGGATCTGCCACCTTCCCTCGCAGAAGCAGCATTTATTCTTGGAACGTTCCCTCCTTCTCCAGAGAGGGCCCTGGGAACTCGCTTTGCATAGAGCGGGCACTGAAAACTTCCTCTCGGAGTATGATGTGAGTTGAAGTTTCTCTCTCTCTCTCTGTTTCTCAGCCAATAAAAAGTCTGGTGGTGTCCATGCTCTGATTCGCTGAGAATGGACACAACCAGCGACTACAATTTCCAGAACACTCTCTTGCGGTTTGTCTTATTTTTAAAATTTAAAATAATTCTAAAAAAATATTAGATTGGGGAATTGTTTTGAAACTTGGCAGACCTGCAGTTGTAAATGCAGTCTAAAACTGAGGTGAGTTTCATGTAGATAGGCCTTAAAATTTTTAAAAGTTTAAGTCTTTAAAGTTTCCCATTGTTGCCAATGGGCAGAATCTTTGATGGATGAAAACGGCAAAACCCCTCACCTTTCAAGTAGCTTATTTATTTATTTATTTACAGTATTTATATTCCGCCCTTCTTCACCCCGAAGGGGACTCAGGGCGGATCACATTGTATACATATAAAGGAAACATTCAAGGCCCATATACACATAGAACCGAGACAGAGACAGACGCAGAGGCAATTTAACCTTCTCCTGAGGGGATGTTCAATTCCGGCCACAGGGGGGAGCAGCTGCTTCATCATCTACTGTGACGGCACTTCCTCATTCCAATGTTGGCTGGATGATATTTTTATGGAGTCGTAAATTAGTTAAATTAGCCTCCCCACTTTATAAGTAGTACCTTAATTTCCTACTTGATAGATGCAACTATCTTTCGGGTTGCTAGGTCAGCAACAAGCAGGGGCTATTTTTTATTTTTAATTGTCGGGTGCTCACCCCGCCACAGGCTGGCCTCGAACTCATGACCTCATGGTCAGAGTGATTTATTGCAGTTGGCTGCTCACCAGCCTGCGCCACAGCCCAGCTGGTGAGCAGCCAGCTGCTCACGGTAAACAGAATGAGGGGTCAACCAACAATGGAACCCAAAATGGCATGCTTTTTGGCCACATTGCACACCTCTAATAGAAAGCTCTCTGAAGTGTCTGCTGCCGTCTTCCCAGGAGAACCACCTGTCTACATGTATGCAGTTCTTAGGTATTCTTCAACACAAAACAGGGGCTGGTGAGCAACGTCTTCCTCCAGTACATACAACTGAATGGCACATATCACATCATTTATTGTCTGTTTTTCATTGTGGGGAATGTGAGATAAATAGGTGTTTGGGCTTTATGTGGGAATGCCCATTTGGCATTTCCCCGTAAGGAGAGGCTAGTACACCAAGGGGTTGTGCTGGACTAGGCCCTCCTTCCAGACATGTTAGCTTTTGATACATATATCTTCTTTCCTTTGAAAAAGTGGCGAAGCATTTCTTCTTGTGATCTGCCTGCAATTTGAAGTGTTACAGCCATAGGGCTTCCATTTCACATAGAAATACCACACCCTCACAGGATCTGTATCAAACGGTTATCGTGAGAATGAATCAAAATTAGCACCAGAGGAAGAACAGGGTGAAAGAATGATAAATACACTGCGTATCTTGATTTTAAATGCTTTTCCCCAGCCCGGTAATCTTGCCTGCAATAAACCCGCTTTCACATCCAACTATGGGACAGCGAAAGCTAAGAATAACATTGTACTCTCTTTAGTCATCTGGAAATATTCCCTCTAAGCTATTTCCCCCTCCTTTCTTGCTTTCAGCCAGGCTCCAAGTGACTCTGATTCCCAGGCTCCCTGGTTGCCCTCCATCCTCTCTGCTTCTTGTCTCTTACTTGTATTCCTTGTATGGTATTGAAAAGACTTGAGGTTTCTAGGGAGCATAACAACCAATTTCTCACAAACATGTCCAGCTCTTTAAATAGTCCCTATTCCCCGTGGACCTTGGTGCTATGTTGTCACCATACAGAAACAGTAATAGGATAGGCATTCAGATAATTCTGATTTCTTCAGAGGAGAGAAGAACTACACATGGTCTCCTGCAAATTCTTTTTAGTGAGTCCCTCTCCTGCTGCACCAACACTAACATCTGATTATGACTTCTGTATTGTGTAATAGCCCTGCTCAAGGGGGAAAATACAACCACAAATGTGAGGCACTGTAAGAGATACATAGGTAGATCTGATAGCGTGATCCACCAGGGGATTATTTTGCACAAGGCATAGCTGAGATGAAATTAAGAAAGCACCTTTTAATTTTAATGAGACTTGTGTGAAATAACTGAGTGAATTACTACCCGAGTTAATTTAAAAAGATTGGGGGGTATACCATTTGAACTTCCTGCCTCAGGCAAAAATCTTTAAATTTTTGTGTGTGCTTCAGTCACAGTCTACATCAGGGATGTCAAACTCATTTTAATTGAGGGCCACATCACACTTCAAAGGTCCAACTATACTTTTTTGTACATAGTTCTTTAGTTTTAACCCAGGTTGGGTCCCCAGAAGTTATTGAACAACAACTCCCATCAGTTTTGATGATCTGCTG
Source organism: Anolis carolinensis (assembly GCF_035594765.1). Lineage (NCBI taxonomy): Eukaryota > Metazoa > Chordata > Lepidosauria > Squamata > Anolidae > Anolis > Anolis carolinensis. Next base: position 133,447,515 of record NC_085844.1, read on the forward strand.
TGCAGTCTGGGAATAACTTACTATTATCATAGTATATTTATCGTATGTGACCTCATTTCTTATATGACCTATTTATTGTTGATTGACTTGTTTTATTGTTGTGTTTTTATATTGTCTGTTGCCTGGCCCCGGCCCCATGTAAGCCGTCCCGAGTCCCCTAGGGGAGATGGGGTGGCCAGGCGGGGTGTAATAATAATAATAATAATAATAATAATAATAATAATAATAATAATAATAATACAACAACATAATAATAATAATAATAATAATAATAATAATAATAAAAAACATAATAATAATATGACACAGCAAACAAGATAGATATGCTGGATTTCGTATCACAAAATCACAAGTCGAACACTTCCCAAGTGTCTAGGACTGTGTGATGTATTTTCGGATGATGCGTGCAGATCCCAGTAGGGTGGCCTTTTGCAGTTGGCAGATCGTGATTTTGTCAATGTCTATTGTTTCCAAATGCCGGCTGAGATCTTTTGGCACGGCACCCACCGGGACCACCTTATTACTATTCTGACTAAATATAACAAAATGCAGCCTTTCAGATGTTAACAGTGTCACAACTCCCATGAACTCTACTCATGATGTCTAGTGATGAGGAAAACAGGGGCTGTAATCCATGATCTGGAGGGCCACATAAAATGGCATGTTGGGCCGGATTTGCCCTGTGGGTCTTGTGTTTGACACATGTGGTCTACATTGAGCCGCAACTAAATGTAGTAGAAATGTGTAAATAGAGTGAAGAAAATGTGGGCAATATCACTTCAGATTAGAGCTTGAAATATTGGCTTTGAAAATTAATGTAATGATGTTAAACATTAAAAATAGGATAAACAATTCACTATAATAAAAACCAGTAAGTTAAATTGTCCAATTAGTTCAGTTAAATAATTGTCTGAAATATTTGGAAGTGACAGTTTACCTTAGGTGGCGAGGAGGGGGCACACATTTTGTTATTAGCTTTCTTCAAAATAGTGATTTTTGTCCTGTTGAAGTTATAGTCCTCCCACCCAGAATTGTTCTTCATATTAGTAACAAAGATCATAATATAATTTTTGCCAGGGAGTTGTGGGAGTCCAACACATGTGGCAATAGCCAGGTTTTTTTCGTATCAGGAGTGACTTGAGAAACTGCAAGTCACTTCTGGTGTGAGAGAATTGGCTGTCTGCAAGGATGTTGCCCAGATGTTTTGATGTTTTACCAATCTTGTGGGAGGTTTCTCTCATGTCCCTGGAGCTGGAGCTGACAGAGGAAGCTCATCTGCACTCTCCCCAGATTCAAACTGGCAACCTTCAGATCAGCAACCTAACCTTCAAGTCAGCAGTCCTGCCAGCACAAGGGTTTAACCTATTGCACCACCAGGGGCTAATTGCCAGGCCGGGAAAGCATGAATATAGCCTCTTCAAAGTGTGTTGCTTATCTGCAATTCTTTTTTCTTCCCAGCCCACCAGTATAAATACTCCACATACACCTCAAATGTCTTTTTCTGCTAATGAGAAGTGATTTATTTCACTTAAAAGCCGCTGATTCACTGCAGGTACAACAATAAGTGCATAGCTTCAAAACGTCAGCAAAATCAAGCAAAATTCCTAATTTGAAATTTGCGAGTCTCTGAGTGTATGCAGAACATTTTTCAGCTCAACTGCATCCCTGTATTCTTTGCTTTCCCCCTAAAAATTAAGCATAATCTGTTAAGATGTAAGGCAGAGCATACTGTATATTTTGCTTTTAGAGCTAGAGATCCCACACTCAGCTTTTGGCTTTTTCAGTTGCAATGAGCAGGCATCTAACAAGCCGAAGCCTCTCTGCATCCATCTTACCATAATTGCATCATTAAAAGGTAGTGAAGAATGGAAAAGATGGTAGGAGGAAAGAAGGAGAAACCAAGAAAGAATGAAATGTGGGATGGATTTGAGGAATTTTTTTCACATCTCTGCATAGCACTGTATGTACAAAATTATAGAGGGCTCAACTGTATTAATATTGTTTGTTGTTTATTTGTTCAGTCACTTCCGATTCTTTTCTGACCCTATTGAGCAGCCCATGCCAGATCTCCCTGTTAGCCATTTCCATCCCCAGCTCCTTTAAGGTCAAGCGAGTCACTTCAAGGATACCATCCATCCATATCTATATCTATCTATTCTATATCTAAATCTAGTCTATCTAGCTAATCTAATCTAATCTAAATCTAATCTAATCTAATCTAAATCTAATCTAATCTAATCTAAATCTATATCCATATCCATATCCATAATAAAAGTGAAAACCATATGTGTGTATATGGCGCGGGTGTCTGCTCACACATACAGCCTCCGGCCTCCACAAACAGGCTATAGTTCCCAGTGCTGAGGAGCCAGCAAGTAACTCTTTTCCACTGACATTGAGGTTACAGCGAGCTCCATGAACATGTAGCCCCAACCCTGCCAATGTCCTTCCTAAACACTACGGCCCACCACCCAAGGAATGCTTTCATTTGGGGACAATTTCATCTTAGATTTTGCATTTTCCTTCACCACAGGCAGGCATCCCAGGGTTCTCCATTGCTGTGGAATTTGCATGACCCCGCCTACTGCCCTTCCCTTTCAAATCTGTCTGCAAAACAAACACAGCACAACTACACTTCCTGGAGGATTTGGGAGATGGACTCCACATGGTGGAAGTTGTAGTTCACCCCGCATCAAGTCAGAGCACCGTGACTCCTACTGGTGAATGTAGCAGAGTTGTAATTCATCTACACCCAGAATGCTATGAACCCAAACAATGATGGCTCTGGGCCAAACTTGCCATGCATCCCTGATATCCCCAGATTTGAATACTGGTGGGTTTTGAGGGGAATTGGCCTGGACATTTCGGAGTTGTAGATACTGGGATTTATAGTTCACCTGCAATCGAACCCCTCTGATGATGGACCAGGACCAAACTTGGCACACAGAGTCCCCATAACCAATAGAACATATGGGACAAGTTTGGGGAAAAGGGAGTTATAGTTCACCTGCTTCCAGAGAAACAGTGACCCCCACCGACAATGGACCAGGACCAAACTTCGCACAGAGAAGCCTCATGACCAACTGAACATATTGCAGGGGTTTGTGGGAATGGGCCTTGATTTTGGGAGTTGTAGTTCACCTGTATCCCAAGACCACTGGACCCAGCCAACTACGGATCTGGACCACACTTGGCACACAGACTCAACATAGCCTACTGTGGATACTGACAGTTGTTTTGGGACAATTGGCCTGGGAATCTGGGAGTTGTAGTCGTTCACCCCCATCCAAAGAGCACTGCAGCCAGCCAATGACCAGCCAACAACAGATCTGGCCCACACTTGGTACACAGACCCAAAATGGCCAACTTTGAATACTGGCAGGGTTTGGGGAGGATTGACCCACTATTCTGGGAATTGTAGTTCACCCACTCCAAACTGAGAATACATAATATTCAAAGACAAATAATGCCTTTTTCAAATAACCCGGGCACTGCCGGGTCCCCAAGCTAGCTTGTAATATAAACCATTATTGTTATCATTGAATTAATCATTATAAAATATACAATTATCATATATAGTATATTTAATATTCTATTGTTTATAATAATTTCATATTATACAAAATGCAAAATAAAACTATATAGACTATTAGAGTGTTGTTACTGAATAATAATAGTAATTATAACACTTTATTTATTTATTTATTTATTTCTAACCCACCCTCTCTCCCCGCAGGGACTCAGGGCAGTTTCCAAAGAATAACAAAAATGGCCAACATAATATAACGCAAGGAGTCATACAAATTAAAATGCAGTACATTAAAAGCATAAAATAGTTTATCAAATCAGAGGGCTAAGGTAGGTATCCGATATGAAGGCAAAGATGTGTGTAAGGTATACTAATCCTCCTCTCTGTAAGATAGATTTAATAAGTAGGTCTTTAATTTTCTTTTGAAGGAGAGGAGAGATGGGGTCATTTTTAAATCTTTAGGAAGAAAGTTCCAGAGGTGGGGAGCGGCCATGGAAAAAGCCCCCTCTCTTGTTTCCATCAACCTCGCTTACGATGGGGGTGGGACCAAGAGTAGGGCTTCCTCAGTGAAACTGTAGTGATCATGCTGGTTTATACATGGAGATGTGTTTTTTAAATATAGTTTGGACCCAAACCGTGAAAAGGGAACCAGTACAGTGTCGTGGTTGGAGTGTACAATTAGGACACTGTGATATTGGGATTCAAATCCCTGTTCAACCATGGAAAGAAACTCATTGAGTAACCTTGAGTGAATCACATTCTCTCAGCCTCAAAGGAAAGCAATGGCAAACTCCTCCCAAGAAATCTTGCCATCCAAACTCGATGGTGAAGTCACCTTAAGGTTGCCATCAGTCAGAAGTTACACAGCAATGTTCTGAAAAGAGTCAAGGTGGACACATTTCTAAACACTCCTTTCATAAAGTCCTGGGAGAGGAAACACCTACATTTTAGCCCAAAAGCCAGGGCATTCCAGATATGTCCTAGCAGATTGAGGGCCTAGTAAGCAAATAAATTACTTCTTTAACCTCATTCCATCCCAAGACATATATTTGTTCTTTTCCTTTCATCTTTTTTCTTCTCCTCCCAAGCTTACTTTTTCTGTTCCCTAAATCTAGCTCTTCTGCTCAGAAATGGGAATCTCTCTCCTCCTGTTTGCTTTCTTCCTAAAGAAATCACACAGATTAGCCTGCCTAATCACACAACCTTGTGGCAAATTTCTTCCAGTTCTCATATTTTATTCTCCCATGGCAGCAGACCTTTGTCTTTACCTGAATTTGACAGAGGTGGAAGCATTCATTGTAATGATCTATTTCAATGAAGCATATTACCAAGTTCAGCATTGACTGGGGAATAGAGTGAGTTAAGAGTAATTGTTAGAATGTCTAACAAAGTACAGCTTGATGAGTTAATTAGTACGTTAATTCCAAGTTGTTTCAAATTATAGACGGAAGATGCCATTTTTCAGGTTGTTATGTTGTTGTTTTTTAAAGATGCGTATCTTTACAAATAAGAAATTAGTGAACAAGTTAATACAATGCATACTTACTTACTTAGAGTATTTTTTCTTTTATTCGCAAGATACTAAATTAAGTTATGGCTTGCTGGGAAGGCACAGCATAATCTCAAAGTTCTACTATCTCATTCCCCTCCATGCATGAACAATGTATTGTTCAAGTCTCAAAAGCTATCCCTCATTTCAGCTCATACCTGAGCTCTATTTTTCCCATAGATGCTAGCCAAAATGAAGGAGTGGTTAAATTGTTGAACTCTTGGCAACCAGGGTTCAGATCTCTGCTCAGAATGGAAACCATTTACTTGCCCAAAATAAAACCCTCTCAGCCTTAGATGAAAGCAATGGAAGGCACATAACATCAACTGAAAGGCACATGGCACCAACACAAGTTGGTATGGTCCTTGCCAAAAGGCAGATTGGTTCAAGAGTCCTTATTAACATTAGGTCTAAACTTTAACAGCTATCCCACTATCAGATTAATTAGCATTTAGTAGGCTCTGCTAGATAGTTTAATTTCAATTTTGCAGATTGGAGCTGGGAACTGACTTGTCACTGGAACAGACCAGATATACTAGGGTTATCCAGAAAGTAGATTACGTTTTGGAATTAAAAATGAACAAAGTATAGGAGAAAACATTTACCATATGCAGTTGAAAGCCACACCCAAATACCACTTCTCAACATAGTCGCCATTCAAATCTAGGCACTTATAGCGATGAATGAGCTTGGCAACTCCTTCCCCACAAAATTCCTCAATGCAGTGTTTTGGCGATGATGCGCAGCCGCGGGAAGGGGTGACCGGCTGGTTGAGGACAAAAGCGGCAGAGTTTTGTGGGGAAGGAGTTGCCAAGCTCATTCATTGCTATGATAAGTGCCTAAATTTGAATGGTGACTATGTTGAGAAGTGGTATTTGGGTGTGGCTTTCAACTGCATATAGTAAATGTTTTATCCTATACTTTGTTCATTTTTAATTCCAAAACGTAATCTACTTTCTGGATAACCCTCGTACTATCTGTACTACTCAGCGATCTACATGCCAGTAGCCTCACCCTTAGGTTTGGAAGTGCTGTGAGGTTTGGAAGTGCTGGTTCTGGAATATGTGATTTGAAGGTCTGATTGAACCACTTGCTCCAAGGTAATAAAGGAACCCATCAGCTAAAGGATGGCGATGCATTCTTCTGCTGTAAGAGGAACATGATTCTTCTGCATTATCAGTAAAATTTAGTTTATAGCAGTGATATGAGAACTGGTGTGGTGTGGTGGTGTGAGTGTTGGACTACAACTTTGGAGACCTGGGTTTGGATCTTCATTCAGCCATGGGTGATCTTGGGCAAGTCATATTCTCTCTGGCCCCATATACACTATCAAATGACACAGTTTGAACATGCATTATATGGTCAGTGTACACTAATATAAGGCAATTCAGTACAGTTAATGGGACCTATGTCCCAGAAAAAGGCAAAAGCAAAAAATCCCTCTTGCCAAGAAAACCTCATGAGTCAGAAACAACTTAAAGCTCACGACAAGGACAATAGCAGTGATGTGCACCATTTCAGGAGGAGCCTTGAGGAGCCCTGGAACTTCATCAGGTTCTACCTCAACACATCCTCCTGCTGTAATTGCAGTCCCCACCCATCCGTTCATCCATGTCCACTTGTGTCCCACTTCTTCTCAAAGTGTCACCCACCAATTACTCATTTTTGTGTGGAAACTGCTGGTAAAGGCATTTTAAAATGTTAATGCTAACATTTCAGGGGTTTTTTAAAAGTAGAAACTAATTAAAATTGTTATTGTTGGCGTATTTGAATTGCCCAGGTGTGAATCATTATCCTCATTAAAATAATCAGGGAGACAGAGATGTGACAAGAGAGCAGATGGATAGGAACTGCATGTGTTAGAATCTCTCTGGCTCTCTCCAGGAGAATTTTCAGCAAGAAGAGGGGAAGGAGAAGTGATCAGAATGGCAAGGCAATTCCTCTTTGGGGACAAGGTCCCAAAGCTGTTCATCTCCGATGGGAATGAACACTCTGTGTCACACCCCAGCTCAAATCGGACCAAAGGGGGTGTACAGTCTTCAAGTGCATGATCATATTGAGGTGAAGCGGAACAGCAAGGAAGCTCCCTGAAGATTTGAATTGAGGTTCTCCCCAGGCCTACATCCTGGAATCCTTTAACTGAAAATGCCAGGGAACAGACCCAGGATTATTCTGTATGCAAAGTATACATGTGTGCTTTGCCACTGTGCAATGCCCTAGCAAGTGACATATGTGCTCCGCCACTGAGAATGATGACAGGCAAGGAGCCCTGGCTGACCTGACCTGACCGTTTTAGACACCTGTCCATAGAGAATATCTCTATGAACACAGAGGTCTGGATCTCTGAGTGAGAAAGTAGAAGATTTAAGATACTTCCCTCTGCATATTCCTCTGCCCCAACCATAGTGACAATGACCAGGCTCACAAGGAACTTGCATTCATACAATACAGGGCTACACAACAGTCTCTCAGTAATCCTTACAACAGTCCTATAAGCTTGGCTAGTATGATAACTCTATGAAATCCATCTTCTAAATATATGGCTCAGATGATGATGATAATGATGACGATGATGATAATGATAATGGGGAGAGGCACTGGCAAAGGACAAGGACCTTTCCCCCAACCACACAAATGCTTTTGCACCGATAATAGAATTCAAGAATGTGGAGAACGAAAAAACACTAGGAAAATGAGTGTCAACAGTGGCAGGTCCTGGTGTCATGGTTTTGCCGCCTCCTTATGCAGATGAGTGTGTGTGTATGTATTATATATATATATATACACACACACACACACACACACACACACACACACACATACACACACACACATATACATACTAGCTTGAGTATCTGGCATTGCCCAGGTTATTTGAAAAAGTCAAATTTTTATTGTCCAAAATGCATTAGGTTGTTGGTGAACTACAACTCACATCATGACAGGTTAACCCCCTGAAACTCCATCAGTGACTAAAGTTTGTCATGTTGGGTACGTTTGCTCTCTAGATCCATCATTGATGGGGTTCAGTGTGCTCTCTGGCCACAGGGTAAACTACAGCTCCTACCATGATGGTCAGTCCCACTCAATTCCCTGCAGTAAGTTCAGTTGGTTATGGTGGTTCTGTGTGCTAAGTTTGGTCCTGATATACTGTTTGTGGGGGTCATGGTGTCTCTGGATGTAGGTGAACTATAACTCTCAGAAATGAAGGTCAGTTCCCCAAAGCACCCCAGTAGGTTCAGTTGGTCATGGGGGTTCTGTGTGCCAAGTTTGGTCCATATCCATCATTGGTGGGGATCAGAGTGCTCTTTGATTGCAGGTGAACTATAAATCCCAGTACCTACAACTCCAAAGCCCAATTCTCCCCAAATTCCTCCAGTATGTTCCGTTGGTCATGGGAGTTCTGTGTGCCAAATGGGGTCCAGGTCCATTATCGGTGGGGGTCATAGTGCTGTGTCTTGATGCAGGGTGAACTACAACTTCCATCATGTTAAGTCAGTTCCCCAAACCCCTCCAGTATGTTTAGTTGTTCAGTTGCTGATCAATTCCGCTCTGCTTGCTGTGTGTGTGTAGGAAAGGGTTAAGAGAGAGGCAGTGGGCAGGGTCATGCAAATTCCATACCAATGGAGAGAGAAAGGAACACTGAGAAGTGTCTTTGGTGGGGGGAAAACAAAAAATCTAGGATGAAATTGTCCCTGTATGAAAGACTTGACTTGGGTGGTGGGCAGGATGGTGTTTGTGGAGGACATTGGCAGGGCTCTTGGACATGTTCATGGTGGCCACTATAATCTGCAATGTTCTTCGGAGGGATGGCCATCGGTGGCTTCTCAGCATTGGGAATTGTAGCTGTTTGTGGAGGCGAGAGCCTGTCTGTGTAAATGGACACTCGTGCTACATACACACAGATTCTCACTTTTATTACGTCTGAGTATGTGTGTATATGCACACATATATACATACATACTTCCAACCTTTTACATTTGCCTTTTTAGTGTTTACACACTGGACTGTGCAATGTCACTTAATATAAGGATCCACACAGTGATACAGAATGTAGTTTGTTCTCCTTGCTTGAAGACACGGCACATTTCCTACTAGTTAATCACTTCCCTGCTAGCTGCTTTTCCTTTCAAAATGTGTCCCCCATACTGCTTTTCCTGTTGTAGGAGAAAAGATACAACTCTTGTGGAGAATAATAGCAGCTTGAAAGAGGTTATTCTAAGAAAGCCGGTTTCATCCCCCCTCCTCCCACCCCTGACTCCTGATTGCAGCCTCCAGATGTTGTTTTTCATTAAAAAGCAAATGCGGAGGGAAAGTTACATAGATCTCCATGTCATATGCTGCTTGCCCCTAAGGTCGACCCTATTTCCATACAGAGGTTTCTCAGAAAGGAAGCACTGAAGGCAGGCGCTAAAGCCTGAGAAAAAAAGTCACATTTCCATGAGCTTCTTTTGTGAGTCTTTGAGGTCTGAAGTGGGTTTGGGGCTAAGGGTAAACGTTTGAGAGTGTAAGTGCTCCTTTTGTTTCAGATGTTTTAATTGGATTTTAACAGAGCTATTTGTTTAATCGTTTTAATCTATTGTTGCTTTGTCAGAATGAGTCTTGCTCGTACATGCAAATGCATTAAAACATTTTTTAAAAACCTTTGGAGACCTGTTTGCTTATCCTTTGTGTTTGTAAGCCAAGGATGGGAATTGTGTCACATTCCAGATGTTACTTGACTGTAGTTCCCAGTAGCTCCAGCCAGGCACTAATAAAAAAACACTGGGAGTTGCAGTTCAATAACAACTGCTGTAAGCCATGCCCCAGCAATTTTTGAGTGCTTGGAGAGCATTTTTAATCTCTGCTGAATCTCAGCAGGCACATTCCCTCCAATGCGCACTTCTTTCCCAGTTTTTGGATCCCGAAGGTCAAATATTTTCAGAAAGCTTGTATGTGTTTTAGGTAAGAAATAGTACTGAAAGGCTTATAGAAAGAACAAATATTCCCATTTTGTAAATGCAAGGAGAGGATGTTGAAGGCTTTCATGTCCAGAATCACAGGGTTGTTGTGTGTTTTCTGGGCTGTATGGTCATAGGTAAAAGGTAAAGGTTTCCCCTGACATTACGTCCAGTCGTGTCTGACTCTGGGGGTTGGTGCTCATCTCTATTCCTAGGCCGAAGAGCCGGCGTTGTCTGTAGACACCTCCAAGGTCATATGGCCGGCATGACTGCATGGAGCGCCGTTACCTTCCCGCCGGAGCGGTACCTATTGATCTACTCACATTGGCATGTTTTCGAACTGCTAGGTTGGCAGAAGCTGGAGCAACAGCGGGCACTCACTCCGCTCCCGGGATTTGAATCTGGGACCTTTCGGTCTGCAAGTTCAGCAGCTCAGTACTTTAACACACTTCGCCACCGGGACTTCTACAGCCATACAGCCCAGAAAACACACAACAACCAAGGAGATGGTGCATAGTCAGGGCTAACCAAATATATTTTGCTGCCTAGGGCAAATGATAAATGGACACACAAATATTATTTATTTATTTATTTATTTATTTATTTACAGTATTTATATTTCGCCCTTTTCACCCCAAAGGGGACTCAGGGTGGATCACATTATGTACATATAAGGCAAACATTCAATGCCCATAAACACATCGAACCGAGACAGAGACAACAGACAGATGCAGAGGCAATTTAACCTTCTCCTGAGGGGATGTTCGATTCTGGCCACAGGGGGGAGCAGCTGCTTCATCGTCCACTCTGACGGCACTTCCTCACTTCCTCATTCCAACATTGTAAATTAGTTAAACTTGCCTCCCCACTTTTATAAGTGGTACCTTATTCCTACTTGATAGATGCAACTATCTTTCGGGTTGCTAGGTCAGCAACGAGCAGGGGCTATATTTTATTTTTCATTGACGGGTGCTCACCCCGCCACGGGCTGGCCTCGAACTCATGACCTCATGGTCAGAGTGATTTATTGCAGCAGCTGTTTACCAGCCAGCGCCACAGCCCGGCCCCAATATTACATACAGAATCTGGTCAAAGGCAGTTAAATGTTACCTTCACACAATGGCAACTTGATAGAGGTCCTGTCTATACCAACCCAAATGATATGGGTGCAATCTAGAGTAATTTACCTTGTAGCTGTCTCATATTCACTCTATTAATTCCACATGTATGGTATGAAAGTGATCTGATGTCATATTGATGGTCCACACAGTTTCATCTCTGAATGTAGTTTGGCAACTCTTGCTTCTTGGGTTCTCCACTGTGGCTGCTTCTGCTTTCCTGGATAACCTGGATAACCAGGCTGGAAGGATCCATTTCAGGGCCACCACTGCTGCACCACTTGCAAATGTCTAGTGCTACTTGTCACCTGCTTCCTAGCCAGGCCAATACACAGGAAACATAAAAGGTTTTACGTCTCCTCAGAAATGACTGTATGCCATCTGGTCTGATCGCATCACGTTCAAGGTACACACAAGTTTTTTTCATACATTATCTGAACATAACATATTTGAAGTGAACAAGGATTCCCCTCCCCCTTGTTTTGACAGGCCCAGTGTTTTCCACCAAACCTGATGGTGGCCAACCAGTTGAGCAGGAGTGGTTCCTTAAGACACATGACTATGTCCTCCAAGAGCTTGCTACTCAGGGCCCTTCCACACAGCCGTATTACCTAGAATATCAAGGCAGAAGATCTCACAATATCTGCTTTGAACTGGGTTATCTGAGTCCACATTGCCATATATTCCAGTTCAAAGTAGAAAATGTGGGATTTTATCCAGCTGTCTGGAAGGGGCCTTTTCTATTTGATAGCTATTTATTGCCTACTTTTAAAAAGACTGCAGAACAGCCTTTGTGATGGAGTGTGTATTGTGTGAGCAAAACAATGCATGAGACACAGGATTGCACCGTCTTGACTTGGTTGTGGCTTTGGCCCCATCTATGCATCCAGGCGAATGTGGTTTAACCTGGCTTTTATTCCAGCTTATACTTGAGTTTTAAAAACCTGCAAAGATCTGAATCTTCCTAGATTTTTTGTGGGTGCTCTGGTAGTGGAGACTGCAATCTGGAATTGCCATGTGCTGCCCTCTTCTTGGGACTTCATCACACAAGAGCATGGGTCCACTTAAATCCAGTTTCTACCTCCTGCAGAATGCTGGAGCTTATAGTTTAGGGAGGAGTCTTTAAACTGCTCAGCTAGGCAGGTCCTGGACCTTACTAAACAATAAACTTCAGAATTCTGCAGGAGGCATAAACTGGATTTAAAGTGGATTCATGCTGTCATGCAATGAGGCTGTTGGATCGCTCTCATTGATGATGCAATGAGACTTTGGAGAGAGGAGGGGGTTTCCCATTCCAAAGGTCCATCATATCATCAGTGGGGGTGATCCAGAAAGAGGGCAGCCACCAGCAGTGGTAAGGAAACTTTCTCATCAGTTTTTTTGCGGTGAAATGGGATGAAGGAAGAATTGGGAGGGTGTGCCCATATCCAGTCATGCTGAACCAGCATTGGCATGGCTGCACTGTATGGTTGGTCCCCTGCCAATGAAGTAAGGTATAGCACCCACATGTGGCCAAGATGTTGCTCAGAACTGGCATTTTGTGCCAGTGTAGAAGCATTCTCTGTCTGTTTACTCAGGCATGGCATTGGTGTCAACTATGTGTCGCAGGAGGAATCAGATGAAAAAGGCAGCCAGATCACACCAACGTTATGCAAACACTTCCACTGCTGGAGCACTGACTCAGCTGAGTGGAAATAGTGGGTGGGCTCAATATATTCATTTTTTTCCCACATATCAAAGAGGTCTTCTCCAATGTGCAAAACAGACATAACAAAAATAAGAGCTAATTAATTGCCATTTAAAAATTCTCCAGAATTTCATATCTTGAGTCAGAGAACAATCTAACGGTATAGGTTAAAGATTGGTAATCCTATATGACACCCTGGAGGTAACAAACATCAAGTCAGAGAAAGAAATACACTTCAGGAAATCTGCTGAAGCTTCTTCTTGAAATTCTGAGTCCTAAGAAGAAACAAGTCTTTCTTGGTCAAGCTACCAAAGTTTTTATCGAAATAGTCAGAACATGCATATGCCATAAAGGAATCCATCTATTCCCAGTCTGACCAATTATTGGAGGTGCCATATTCCAGCTTCTCAAATGTGGACATCTATTTTTGCATATTATGCAAATTATAGTTATATTTGAATGTGCATTCTAATTATAGAAATTCAACATTTAACTGTTCTTATTTTCTCTACTACTATGTTCAGCCATGGTACAATTTTTATATACAGAACTTACCCTTCTGAAAGAACTAGTATAAAGTAATTTTAAAGTGTGAGACTCAGGGAGATCTCAGCTCAAATCCTTGCTTGGTCATGGCATTTATTACCATGTGGCCTTGGACCATCAAAATTCTTCAGCAAATCCCTCTTATAGGGTTGTTGTGAAAATTAATAGCAAGACAGGAATGACATAAAGTGGCATCTGTGATATTTTAAATATAAAAACAACAACATTTTGTCAAGTGCAAGCACTTCTAATACTGTTCTAATCACAACATTATAATAATAAGTAGCTTTTTGCAATCAGTTTTTTAAACTGATTTAAAAATGTACAGATCCATTAAAATAACTCTGGAAATCTCTGAGGGTGAGAGAGCAAGGGGAGATGGAGATGTGCAAGAAAACAAGATGTAAGTGGTAGCAGGAACAGCTGTGATGAGCTAAGGTTGAATTGAGGCAAGGGAAAGAAAAAATGGGAGTGGCTCTTTTCCTGTCTACCATGTAGCAAAAGGATGGACAATTCCGCAAAACAATTGGATAGATTAGTGGTTCAGTTGCGAAACTCCACTTCTGTAAGGGCTAGAAACTTCCTTAAAAAAGGAAAACAAAATGTTTGGAATCTGGGTCAGCAGATTTCAACGGGAGCCACAATCTGGGCAAAATCTGCCGATCTTGCCCATTGCCTTATAGTTTTTTTAAAAAATTGGTGGCACACTGTAATTTTCCACCTATTGTTCTCTAATATAGGGATTTAAGACATACTGATGTACTGGGTGTTAATTTGATGTTGCTTGCTTGAATCAGAAACAAGTACAGAACTTGATCAGAACAATTGTGTGGATGAGGAGGGAATACAGAAGTTGGGTTGTTGTGCATTTTTCGGGCTGTAAGACCATGTTCAAGAAGCATTCTCTCCTGGCGTTTTGCCCACATCTATGGCAGATGTTTACTTAAGTTTACTTAAAAGAACAAGGGATTCTCCATCAATTCTGCAGAGGAAATAGTTGCAACGTTACTGCATCTGCCGGTAGATGTGTCTAGAGCAGTGGTTCCCAAACTTATTTGGCTTACTGCCCCCTTTCCAGAAAAAATATTACTCAGCGCCTCTTGGAAATTAATTTTTAAAATTTTAATAGCAATTAAACAGAAAGATATATGTATTGATGTTTCTATCTTTTTCGTGAAATATAGTAAAGAAAGGTATAAATTAGAAACATTAAAGTTTGAAATTATGGAATGATTTTTTGAACTCAAAATAGAAAGGTAATACAGTTATTAATTGCCCACAAATGCACCTGTGGCCATCACCGCCCCCCTGGATCACTGCAGCACAGAGGCTCATCTACATTGGGCAGGTGTAAATCTGTCCCAGAGCAGCTTTATCTCCTGCATGTACTGTACCCTGGGCCATTGCCCACATGGTTCAGGACTTCATTGGTCCGGCTGGGCTGACACTTCCTCTGTGTTGTTGCCGCCGCCACTACTTCTAATCAGATCCAAACCTTTGTCCAAACACCGGATCACTGCAGTTACAGCTTCTGATTTCAGAATGGGGTAATCCCCCCTCCTTCTTTCTTGTTGCCTGAGGCCCCTTCCACTCAGCTGTATAAAATCTACATTGAACTGGATTATATAGACTTAGTTAATCCAGTTCAAAGCAGATATTGTGGATTATCTGCCTTGATATTCTGGGTTATATCTGGCTGTGTGGAAGGGCCCTGGGTGCCCTGTTCTGATATCTGTATAGGTAATTGCAATGGCCAGGCTCTCAGATGGAGCTCTATGGTGGTGGTGATACGGGCATTTCTTGGCACTGCTTATCACATGGAAAGGGTGATAGTAGTGGTGTCTGCCTGGACGGTAGGTTGATTTGAATTGGACCAAATTGGTCTACACTGCCTGAAACCATGGGATACTCAGGAGTTTCTGCAAACTTCAGAGTATCCTACGCCTTGGATAAAAGTGGGCCAAAGTTAAGTTAAAGTGGGGAAAAGGATACACACAAAAAATATTGTCCATCATAAAGACTGCCAGCAATCCATTCATGATAAGTAAAGGTTTGGGGCCAGAGGAGACAAGGCCTAAGGGCAGCGTGGAATGTTATTGAGCGGTGATTCAAGCCAGCATAAACTAATGGTGAGAAATGCTAGGATTTTCAATTCAACAACCGGAGAACTGTATTATTCCTGTTTCTAGTCTACGGAAAATCACATCTTGAATGATATTATTTTGAAACTTTCTTCATACTTCAGAAGGAATGAAGAAGTATTGTAACTTTTGATTCTTTAATACTCCTGTTCGTGGTGAAAGCTTTGATCCATGAAAGCAAAAAGATCTAGATAGGGAACAATATCTGAATGGTAGAAAATTAAAAGGTGTGATTCTTGGTTTTGAAACACTAGGACTTATGCTCGTGGTATACATTATTGCTGGGTGTGTGTGTGTGTGTGACTGAATCTATAACAAATTCGCCAAACCAAAAGGATGCTGATTCATGGCAAATTGTTGTTTGTTTCAGTGGTGGCAGAAGTTTGTTTCAGAGCTGCCACACCGCTCTACTACACTCTGTAGGGGATGCCAGTGGCCATACATCACGTCCCAACGCTATGATCTCTGTCACACTGTTTACATGGGAAACAGATAGAGAATTTCTTTTTTGGGATGTCAAATTCCCACTGGAAATCCTGATTGCCATGGTTACTCTGAAGAGCTACACTGTTCTGTGTTCCAACTCCCCTTAATAGTGAACTGGAGAAGGTTTTTTAATATTAAAATTTAAGAACAGGGAATACATTTTTTAAAAAAATAATAAAATTTCCATACATAGTTTATATCAGACCTCCTCACTACTCAAATAAAGGAGAGAGAAAAAAGTTGAGTGATCTTTATGAAATCCATGTGCAATTGACACCCACATTTAAAGAAACTGTGTTCCTCACAGTCTTCCGTACACCCCCCTGAGGCTCTTGAACTGAGCCCCTTTCTGTAATCTCTATGTTTATAAAACTCTCTGCATCATACACGGGGTCAGGGGGGTTGTTACCAATCACTGAATTCATTTAATTGATTGAGTCATCACTGATTAATTACCAGTAGTTATTCAAATTGTTGGTCTCTGGGGCATCCCATGGGATTTAGTGCTGTCACCCTGTACACAAGGCACACATTTTCTCATCTTAACCCTGCCTTCCGAATTGGAAGTGTTCCACATAGGTGGATCGCAAAGCTCATAATACAATTGTTATATAAGACCTCAATACATCTTTAAATTGACAGGTTCTGAAAGGTAGTGCTGAAGTACAGAATTTCTTTTCTCTTTTTGCAAGGGAAAAAATGATCCAGGCTCACTGTTTAGGCATCATATTTCTCTGAAAACATGTAGAGTGTTGAATACCTCTACTCACTCAACACCTCCTAGGTGACACTGATTCCTCCCCCCAAGAGTCCCTATCCAGTGCTTCCCAAGAGGCCATCATTTCCCATCCCTTTCTCCCCTCAACATTTCCCAGGGCACCTAGCACAAGTCAACCGGAAGCCAACAGAGGCAACATTAAGCTGGCAGAAGCTGTGATGAATGCAGAGATTTTTCTGTTGGGGACATGTGAAACCTCCGCTGGTCTACAAAAGAAGAAGAGGGAAAGCCAATCTTTCCAGCAGTAACCATGGAAAGTGTCCCAACCAGCAACCAGTATCCATTCCAAGCCCAAACTCCACCCAATGGCATAGCTCATCAATGGGATTGTATTCTCTAAAAAAACCAAAAAAACAAACCACACACACACACAAACTGCTGAACAAATGCATAGGGGATAACCAAGTACAGTAGAGTCTCACTTATCCAAGCCTCGCTTATCCAAGCCTCTGGATAATCCAAGCCATTTTTGTCATCAATGTTTTCAATATATTGTGATATTTTGGTGCTAAATTAGTAAATACAGTAATTACAACATAACATGACTGCGTATTGAACTACTTTTTCTGTCAGATTTGTTGTATAACATGATGTTTTGGTGCTTAATTTGTAAAATCATAACCTAATTTGATGTTTAATAGGCTTTTCCTTAATCCCTCCTTATTATCCAAGATATTCGCTTATCCAAGCTTCTGCTGGCCCGTTTAGCTTGGATAAGTGAGACTCTACTGTACTAGGTAATGAAGCCCAGCCAGTCTTGCAATGCACATTTTTCTATCCTCTTCATCTGAGATCTCTCTCGATGCCCATGTCACATCAGTTGGTGCTATCATTGACCAGGATGTTGACCACCTCTCCACTTATAGAATCCCAAGATCTTACTAATAGTTGTGTGCATGCACCCCACACTTACATGCCACAATACATTTTCACAGAGTAAGAACCTAGGAAGAGTCTTCTCTGTGGTGGCCCCTCGACTCTGGAACTCCCTCCCCAGGGAGATGAGGCTGGCCCCAACCCTGTCTGCTTTTATTAAACAACTTAAGACATGGTTCTTTCAGCGCGCTTTCGATTAAACAAGACAATACAGACCCTTTAACAACCATGCTGCTGTTCTGCACTTTATCTCTGGTCCCACCCCATCCTACCCCCAACGTCATCTTAGGAAACCATGGAACACTCGGTCAGGCACTTTATGGAATAACCGAGTCATTATGCACTTTGCTTTGACACCCCCCCCCCCTTTTATTCCTTTTGTCCTTTTGGTGATGAAACTGATATTGTTTTAATACTTTTTATCTTGTTTTATGCATTTGTATAACTGTGCTTGAATTCGTTAGTGATTTTATACTGTTTGTTGCTTGTTATTTTATTGTTTGGCTTTATATTTTAACTTGTTTACACTTTGTCTTTTCTGGGCTTGGCCCCATATTAGCTGCCCCAAGTCCCTTCAGGGAGATGGTGGCCGGATACAAAAATAAAGTATTATTATATTATTATTAAAGGACCGTCCTGTTTATTAAACAATAGACAATTATGTACAATAAATTCAGAGAGGGCAAATATGCAGCAAGGCACTTGAACAGATGTGTGTGTGAAGTAGCTGTGGGAAATGTCTACATTTTAGCTACCGTATATTATTTCATCCCACTGTGTATTAATTGAAGCTTTTAGGTATTAAACCTAAAAATCTCATAGACAAGTTTAGCTCATGGAAGGGTATGACAGCATCAGCAGCATCTGTATGGCCCTGCTTAGCATGACACACCTTTGTTTTAACTTCTATGCCAAGTGGATGCATCTCAGCTCACTTTTCAGGCTCTGCAGTCAAGGTATCTGGAGCTCTCTCATCAGCTATAGCAGAAGGTGCAAAAGTTCAAGGCACAAGTGGGGGCAGCTCAGCCATCTTGGTATGCTCAAATGCTGTCTTGTCCCTCATGAGGTCCAAGAGAACATTCACATCCTTCTGGAGCCCACTTCCATGCTAAAACACATTAACTCCACGGTAGCCATCACATTTTGCATCTATTCTCTCAGTGTGCCTAAATTTATGTGAAGAATGCTCAAATTCACCCAAAAAATGGCAACTGCACATTGTCACAAACAGGAGCTCTATTCAGATGCCCATATTCCAAAGGGAAGAAACACACTAGGCCAGTAGCTGTGAAGGTTGGGGACCTTGGGCACTAGGGATCTTGGGAACAGTGTATTTGGGCATTCCTGCTCTCAGTCTCTGGTGCTCTTCTGTCTCCACATGCAACTCCTGGAATCTGGAATCTCTGGCTGTTGGAAGATCTCATCTTCCTCCCAACAATCTTTCCTTCTCATCCACTTGCTGGTACAATCAAACCTACCGCAATACCCAATTCAGGTAGAATGTTCTTTAGGATGCTGACAATACATTTTTTCTTGTTTGCATTACATCAGGGAGTATGCAAGCCACACACAACAGAAGATGAGTGCCATGCTGCATAACATTGCAGTGGGGTACAAGATTCCCCTTGATGTGGGGTTATCATACTTGATGGCCACTCACTATGCCATGTGGATTGAGTGGGAAGGGCAGCAGAAGCAAGATCTTTATGAGCTATGGATCTGAGACCATGTGGCTCATGTTTACTTTGGATGATGAATGCCTGCAACTTTAGCCTGCCCACCCAGGCTGTAGAATCCCTTAGAGTAGATAGTGTCTATACTTGCTGAGGGATTCTGGGAGTTGTTGGCCAAGCATTATATTTCCCTTACAACTCTCTGTTGTATGTCCTGCACCATTTTCAGACCCTTCTCACCTTTCCAAGCCTTTCCACAGAATTGACCTGTCCCTGATGAAATTGGGGCTGGCCGAGACTTTCTCCTGTCCTTCCCCTTGTTCCCCTCTTCCTTGTTCCTTTCCAGAACATGATTGAAGCTCTATGCCACCTCTCACCTTTCAGAACATCAATGTGGACAAGGCTCTTCTAATCTCCATCAACAATGGGGGTGTCTGCTATTCCACAGTGTGTTTGGAGAATATGCTGAAAAGTGTCAAACTCTGACCTCAGAGAGACAAATCCCCATTTTAGGAGCCATACCATTTGTCAGGATTTATGTCCATAGAGTTTATATTCTGATGTATGTATGTTGTGATTGGCTGGTGGTTTGTGCTGTATCCTAACCTCAGTTTTTCTGGGATGTATGTGGCTTCAACAGATAAATTGAGACCTGGGGAGTTTTATACTGAGGGAGTTAACACTGCTTTTCATGTCTCACCCTGACTTTGATCTAACTTTGTGCTAGCCCAGTCTTTGAGCTGGCTGAGATCTGGATGCAGTCTGATTCACTTGCTCCCCTCTTCTGCTCCTTCTCTGCCTTGCTTTTGATTCTTCAGCTAGTTGATCCCAGACCTTATGCTAGCTGATGCCTGAGTTGGCAGATATTTCTGATATCAGCCAGTACAAGAGGATTATCTTGACATAAGGGAAATTCAGCCAGTAGAAGTACATTGGGTTTCATTTTAACCCACTTCAGCTAGACTGTGTTTAAATAAAGATTGTACTGTTAGTTTTCATGAAAAATGCATGTTTTTCTTCCATGCATAAAATGACATTTCCATCTCAGAAAACTGAATTTTCTGCACAGAAATTTCTGAACCTGAAACCTGAACAAATTCCATGCATTTTTCACACATAAAAGTCCCAAATAGTCTTCAAAAAGTGCAGTTTTCAACACCTTGTAGTTTTTTGTCTTCAAGGAAAAAGTGGTAAAATTATTTGTCCTCATGTATAAAATTGAGATCATCTGTTTTGTATACATCACCTGGTAAATAATATTTAGATGTAGATCGGTGGGATTCCTTTTATTATTAAAAGATATATATTCCCTTCCTTTTTCTTTCCTCCTTCTTTGCATAAAAGATCAAGGTTATCAATATCATCAAAGCTATTAACTTCTTAGCCATCCAGAACGACTAGCTAACATTTCAGTCATGTAAACCATTTTTGTATTTTAAATATAGCCTGATTTTGCTATGCAGATGTATACAAATGCTAGATAGATATGACTGATCTGCACTTTCTTCTTAATGTCCAGAAATAACAGACCTTTGACTATGCAAAAAAGCTTAACTAGAATACTCTCTACAATGTGGCTGCAAATAATGTTTTATTTGCACCACCATTTGCATTTCTTTGTCCAATTGACATGGAGTTTGGTCGCAAAGATCGACCCAATGCTTGGTTACACTCATATTGAATGTTGTACCAATGTCACTCTAGTTATTATCCTATTCTTTTCATCGCCCACAATCCCTTTTAAAACCTGGTTTTGTTTAGTAGGATAGGATGCCCAGGTCTGATGTCAACTATAGGTACCACTTCTTCATTCTTGAAGTGAATCAGGGATTTGATAGAATTACCTGGTGAGGTGAAATCAATATTCCCAGTGCTCATCTGAAAACCATTTCGATCCATCTGCTTTTTGAGGTCATCATAATTGGTCCCTCACCATTGCAGAGGCTCTGAGTTCCAATAAATTTAAACTCTGCCAGGCAGTGATCTATGTGTGACAATGGACATACAGAATGTTCACTAGACCCAGATCATTGTCATTTCATAATTATACAAATGGCTAGTGTTCTTTGTAAATGATGAATGATGGCTTTATGATTGCTACCCTTGGAGTTTGGGAAAGTTACTTGTATGAACTGCAACTCCTAGAAGCCTCCAACCTACTGGCTAAGGCATTCTGATATTAATAGTACAATAAGGAACTTTTGCCATAGTTCTCATGGTGGTCTCAACATTAATGCTGAAGTCCTTCAGTCTCCAAGGCCTCTCTAGTAGGACTTTCAGGCCACCTCAACCAACTCAGAAAGAGGGGAGGCTGATCGTTAGGGTGGATAGCCCATCAACAGAATTCCAGTTCTGTCTCGAGCACTTGCCTTCTTGCAAATAGTCAAAATGGGAAACTATGAGGTGGGGGGTGGGGTGAGGACAAAACATTTACTGTTGATGTTGTTATTTGCTGTTGAGATGACTTCAGTGTATCGATGTTCTATGAATGAGAGACCATCAAGAGCCCACTCATTAACTGTCCTGCTCAGTCTTCCAAACCCCAGGCCCATGGCCTCTGTGATTGAATGTAACATGGTCTCCTTATTTTCCTACTGCCTTCCACCTTGCTGAGCTTTATTGTATCTTCCAAGGAGTCACATCATTAAAAGAATACATCCATGGTATGATGACATCACTTTTGACATCTTGACTTCTAGGGAGAATCCAGGCCTGATTTACTCCAAGGCCAATTCATCTTGTTAATAGTCTGCTATAATGCAGCTTTTTCCCACTGCATTGCCAGCTATTGTTCAGAGAAAGCAAGAGGAGAAAGTTAGAGAGACCTCTGCCCCGCAGCCCAAGAACGTTGCCTGATTTGCAAAAATACAGTAGAAATAAAATAGCTTAATTTGACAATATACACAAAAATGAAAGAAAAATATCCTTGTCATTTAGAGTCAGCTTTAGCTGTTACATCATCTGTTATAGCCGAGAAACACCACTCGATCTTCAATTGAACCAGTTGAACACGTGCCGCCATGCTATGCTTTTGGGATGACTAATACAACCTTTTGTAGGGGACAAGTGCTTTCTTCTTCCAATTGATTTGAATGGATAAAGGAGCTTTCTGTGGAATACCAATCAATAACTTATGATGAGTCCATTAGCCGGCAGCTCTGTGTGTATCTGTGTGAATCTGTTTGTGTGTGACCTTTGAAGCTAAAGAAGGGACCTGGAACTCCGTTCTTCCAATAACGCATACTCTCACCCATCTCATGCCTGTATAATAATTTTATTTATTGCTTGACCTTCATCTGTGTGTTCTCACCATTTTGGAATTTGTTTATAAAGTTATCTTTGTTTGCAGATACTCTGATGGCAGTCTATTTACTAGATTTTTAGTCTGGAGCTTTGAAGTCAAATACTATGACTCTGGAATAAATGTCTGACTTAAGGCCAGCTCCTCGTGCTGTCTTGATGGAAGAGTCATTTTAGTTCATTTTACTAGCAATTTGGAAATGTTGTGGCATACCGGCTGAGACATTCAGTGATTGAAGAAACTATTGAAGAAACTTTTTTCAATTGCTGGATGACACAAAGGTAATGAAATTACTTTAGGTAACACTTCTTTAGGAGTGTGGAACTTTCTGAAGCTAGTCTTATGATATATACCCTAGTGCATTTGGGCCAAAAGGCATGCCATTTTAGATCTGTTTTCATCTGACCCCTCATTTTGTTTACTGAAAAGTTACCCGAAAGGGGATGGGTGATGCCATTTCATTCGGCAGAGTTTCAGTCCATTGGCTACAATGGGAAACTTTAAAGGCTAAATTCTCAGCCATTTTAAGGCCTATCTGGATGAAACCTACCTCGTTGTAGGCCCCATTTACAACCGCAGACCTGCCAAGTTTCAAAACAATTCACCAAACTATTCATTTTTAAGGAATTGTTTTGTTTTGACTAGAGCATTTTTAAAAATAAGACATATCGCAATAGAGGATTCTGGGAATTGTAGTCGCTGGTTGCGTCCATTTTCTGCCAATCAAAGCATGGACACTATCAGGCTTTTTATTGGCTGAGACACACAGAGAGAAAATCTTCAACTCTCATCATGCTCTGAGAGGAACTGAGTGGTCACCCTGTGCTAGTTCCACTGGGAAAGCGAGTTTCCCAGGGTTCTCTCTAGAGGAGGAGGTAACTTTCCAAGAAAAAAAAATGGAGGAGCCTTCTTTTGCCAGGGAGAGAAAAAGACGCCACAGATCCCCTGCCTCAGGTATTTTGTGGACTTGATTCTTTCAAAAAATATCGGCTCTCTGAGTCCGTTTCGCTGGTCTTTATGTCTCTCTCTTCCCCTTTCTGATTTTGGAAATTAAACAAAAACAGACCTCCGAAAACTACAAATCTTTTCATGAACTGTGATTTGGGCCCAAGCCTAATATAAACTACTGTGAAAATGTAGAATTGTGATTTATTATATTCTAAATTCAGTGGATATTTTCTGCAAATTCTTAACTTAGTTACATGGTGTCATTTTGGCATGTTTAGTAGGGTTTTAGTAGCTCAGTGCTGAACAATCTAGTGTAGAGCTGGAAAACCTTTTTAAAAATGTTTTGGACTTCAACTTCCAGCAGTGTCCACCAGCTTGATTAACATAACATATTGTGGAAGTTGCCGTCCAAAATACCTGGAGAACCAAAGTTTCCAGACAATTGTATTGTGGGGTTGTTGTATGTTTTCCGGGCTGTATGGCCATGTTCTGGAAGTATTCTCTCCTGACGTTTCGCCCACATCTATGGCAGGCATTCTCAGAGGTTGTGAGGTATGTGTTTGGGCCATTAATATGTGATTATTATTTGTATTTATTTTTCAGCTTTACTGGACACATACTATTTTTTTTATAAAATAATTTGAAATCAGCACACAGAGAGAAATATCATCTTGGGCTTTTCAACCATTAAATCTTACAGACTCTGGTTAAGCTTTCTCATGTTTACTTCCTTTATTGCTTTATATTATATCTATTTGAAAGATCAAATTAGTTTAATTTCATTTGACAAAACTAATCAGGCCATAATATTACTAACCCTTATAATCTAAACATTTGCATTTTACTAATTATTTGTTTACAAAATAAACTGGTGAATTATGCAATAGTATATCCTTAGTAACTAACCCATCATAGACATAGCCAACAGGGGGTAAATAATGTGTTTTGCCCTTTTTCAGTATCTGGGCTGCTTTTAATGGCAAATGATCTCTAAGGTATTTTACACAATAAAAAAAGCATTCAGTAAAATTGTACCCAATAGTAATGCAGAAAAGAGGCGTTACCACAGGGAGAAGGTGAACTTCAACTCTATCACTGCATTTAGCTAGCCACAGGGAACTGAATGGTTGGCTATGAGGTAATCTGGACAGAATTGGTTGTCAGAGGCCCCTTCCACACAAATGAATAAAATTCCACATTTTCTGCTTTGAATTGGAATATATAGCAGTGTGGACTCAGATAATCCAGTTTAAAGCAGATATTGTGGGATTTTCTGCCTTGATGTTCTGGATTATATGGCTGTGTGTTATGGCCCTAAGAGCCCACTTGCTGTGAAGGGATGCTGTATCATCTACCTCCAATGATACCTATAAAAGTGATGATGAAAGTTTTCATCACCAAATGAAGTCTTGAGAAAGAGGCCTGGAATTACAACCACTTTCAGCTCAGAACATTTGGCAGTAACTCACAAACAAATAATAAAGACAAGGTCCATTTTCTCCAGATATGCACCCAGCTGGCATACGCACCGAAGTTATATATATATAAACTCCTGGGCACAGTGTCATCTGAACTTTCTCAGTTGGTGTGGAGCCAGATAGGATTTTCAAGTTGCACACTTAGCTTTTGAGGAAAGAGATTCATCCTCATCTAAGATCAACTGTAATCCTCCATGGGGAACACTTAGCTTCCCAAACTAGAGGACATCTATTAGTTTCATCCATCAACTTGTTCAGCCTCATCGTTCACCCAAATGCTTGCAAACATAGAGAATTCCACAATCTCCCTAACAAAAACAATAAGGAAAGCTGAGTATCATCTACATAATTATAACAGTCAAACATTATGGATAATGTTATGAGGCAGCTCCTTCATGAAGAACCAGATAAGTGATTCAGATCAGACAAGCAATCCAGGAGGTCATGGTTGATGATATCAGACATTACTGCGGTCCAAAAATACACACAATAGTGTGACATTACCCTTAGATCTCTCACAGCATATATCATCTGCTGGAGTAAACAAGGGTGTTTCCATCCTATAACCAGATGTAAGCGTTTAACTAGTGTGGCAGAAAATGACCTATGTAGTAGGCTAGGGAAAGTTCCTTTAGGAGTGATCTTAAAATAGTCTCAATAGCATCAATAGTTTCTTCAATGAACCTGGCCATTTCCCTTCTGCTAGATGTTACATAAACCATGATGGGCAAGGGCTGAACAAATAGGTGGTAATCCACATCCCTCACCACACCTTGCCAATATCCTCCAATCTCAGCAGATGAAAAATACCCCAGAAAATAAGACCAGATGGTGCCCTGAATACACATATTGGCTAAATTGATAAACCAGTGGAATTCAGACTGAGGCAGAAACAAATGATGTTAGTTTGAGAATGCTAAGCACATAAATCACCAGGAACCACTGTGGAGTCTGTTATATTATTTCGCAGACCACCTTGAAGGAGACCACAAAGATTCCAGAAAAGCTCCAGCGGGTAGTGTTAAAAAGATGAGATGATAACAAAGTAACATTGCTTCTTTACCACCATTGTCTTCACAAGTTAGACTCAGTGATTCAGTTCTTCCTGCACACACCAAATGATTTCCCTTTGAAAACATCTCCCCGCCTTCACCATAGTCCCCAGTGTCTTCATAACTATAGAGCCAGTCCATGCTGTCTTCATGAAAGTATGCTTTGGAGTGCTTGTGTCAATTGTCTATCCCTTAGATCCGTGAAAGTCAATACATGAGCCATGTGCTGCATGTAGTCTATCTATTGCTAAATTTATCAACATGCCATTCTCTCCCTTCTCTTACAGAGTTTTACTTTAAAGCAAGGCACTAGAGGTCTCCTGGAATAACAATTTGGCTTGAAGCAAGGCCACTGCTCCCCATGCACTTTGTTATAAAGGAGAATAAAGAAAGAGTTTTTCTGGGGAACATAGCAACAACTGTGTTGTGGACATCACTGGAGTAGGTGCGGGTAGGCAATGTTTTCTGCCCTGAAAGACTTCTTTGACAAAAACACTGACCACGTTAACAGAAATTTCGAGAAATTGCAGAGGTTTTGTCATCCTCCGCTAACAGATTAGTTAAACAGGTTCATCTCTTTGCAGAGCGAAAGAGCTGCTTTGCACAATGGTTGCTTAGCCTTACCAAATTCAAAGTGCAGGTTATTACCTAAAAAGCCCTTTACGCTTTGGGTCCAACCTATTTTTGAGACCGCATCTCTTTCTATGAACCAGCATGGGCTACCGGGGAGGCCTTTCTCTTGGTCCCACCTCCGTCTCAAGTGCAGTTGGTGGTGATGAGAGAGAGGGTCTTCTCAGTGGTGGCCCCCCGGCTCTGGAATACCCTCCCGAGGGAGATTAGGCTAGCCCCTACCCTCCAAACCTTCTGCACACAATCAAAGACCTGGCTTTTCTAACAAACCTTTGATCGTATTTAGACTCTCTTATAATACATATGAGGACCTTTAGACTCTTTTTTTAGCACTTCACTATTCTGAGGTCGAATACTGCTGTTTTATCTACAGCAATTGCTGTATTTTATTGTTTTCACCAGTGAATTTATGATGTTGTGTTGACTATTTATTGTCTATGTTTTGTTTTGCACTTGTACTTTGTATTTTGTGTCACACCTTGAGTGTTTTGTGAGCTGCCCCGAGTCCCTCTGGAAGATGGTGGCAGGATATAAATAAAGTTTTTAAAATTATTATTATTTGAAACACAACAAGATGAGTCCACAGCAGACACTCTGCTGGCTGTTGTATTGGATCACACGTCGGACACTTCCCAAGTGTCTAGGATTGTGTGATGTATCGGCGAATAATGCGTGCAGATCCCAGTAAGATGGCCTTCTGCAGCTGGCAGGTGGTAATTTTGTCAGTGCCAATAGTGTTTAAGTGCAGGCCAAGGTCTTTAGGCACTGCATCCAGTGTGCAGATCACCACTGGGACCACCTTGACTGGCTTGTGCCAGAGTCTTTGCAATTCGATCTTTAAATCCTCATATCATGTTAGCTTTTCCAGTAGTTTTTCTTCAATCCTGCTGTCCCCTGGGATGATGATGATGATGATGATGATGATGATGATGATGATGATGATGATGATGATGATAATGATAATGATGATGATGATGATGATGATGATGATTATTATTATTATTATTATTATTATTACCAAAGGAGTAGTCAGTTTAGAATTTCAGCAGGAGCATCTTTAAACTCCCTCCATCACTATCACTTCACTTCTCTGATTTTACCAATTGGTCCTGACCATTCTATCCAGAGATACTTTTTAAATTTTTATTTCTCTACCTGGAACATCATCTCTCACCTGATAGATCTTTCACATCTCCTTGTCATTTCAGTACAGTTTGCAGATTGGGTTGGATTGTGGCCATGGGTCAGAATTCACCACTTTCCATTCTGCCACTCCATGTAAGCGAAGTGGAGTGGCAGAATGAAAAGTCATCTCTGAGACGAGGACAGATAATTTGGCTTCACATCACACTGCAATAATCAGTGATTTTGCAGGATACTTTTATATGGAAGAATTGTAACGTAGGGTATATGCCCTTCTTATAACAAACAGGGAAAGGCAATGGCAGATGGCTATAATACGGCCACTAGCAACTCAATTCCTCTGGATGGATGGAGTGTCTGGAAAGCCGTTAATGGGCTAGTCTTGCCTGCAGTGTAATGACAGCCTTGTAGCTAAAGTACTTGTTTCCTGCAGGCAAGCAGAGCAAGTTGAACAAAAGCCCCTTTCTCTCACAAAGAATGGGCTACAGTTGCCACAGCCCCTCCCATGGAGCTGCTTGAGGGGGGTAAGGCTTTGGGCCGGCAACACAAGGCTGCAAAAGCAAAGGGAACACCAGCACCCTTGTGTCTGACCTGCTCAGCCTGGGTCAGTGACCTCACCAGAGAGCTCAAGGCTCAGATTGTGGAAAGGACACGAGGTGACTTCACATGGAAAGAATGCCAGACCCCTCTGTTTATTAGCAGGAGTGTATTCATACTAGTTGTTCCTCAAATAACTCATGACCTTTGGCTCTACCCATTTCTTTCATTTCTGTCCTATCTATCCATCAGCCAGCCAGCCAGCCATCTATCTAATTCATGATTACATTTATCGTGCCTGTGATGCTTTATACAATAGCATACATGTAAGGCATCCTTTGAGATCCTAATTTAAGCAGGAAGAGGTGGGAAAACGAAGATAAGGAATAGAGGGAAGAGAAAGAGGGAAGGATAACGAAACCATATAAGGAGGAGAAATGATGGAGATGGTGAATTTTAGTGAATTTTGTTTTGGGCATTGAATTTTGCCAATTTGTGTAAGCCACCTTGAGTCCCCTTGGGTGAGAAAGGCGGGGTAAAAATGTTCTAAGTAAATAAATAAATAAATACGAGAGGAAGAACATGTTGATAGGAGCAATATTGTCCCATGTACTTTATTTCGGACACTAAGAGTATTTTTTAAATTATCTTTATTGAGAATTTTGTATCAGCATAAAATCCAAAACCAACTTTAAAATAAAAAAGGAAAAGCGACAAAGGAAAGCAAAAGAAAAGAGAGAGAGAGAGAAAAGAAAAAGTAGACAAATAAATAGAAAAAGGAAAAAGAATTTTCCCTGGTCTTCCAGTCATCTTCCTTGAGGTTTCTTGCCTTTTCCTTCTTATTTTATTTATTTATTTATTTACAGTATTTATATTCCGCCCTTCTCACCCCGAAGGGGACTCAGGGCGGATCACATTGCACATATAAGGCAAACATTCAATGCCATAACATAGAACAGAGACAGAGACAGACGCAGGGGGCGGGCCTCGAACTCATGACCTCTTGGTCAGAGTGATTTGTTGCAGCTGGCCACTAACCAGCCTGCGCCACAGCCCGGCCTTCTTAGCTTTTTTCCTTTCCTATTTTGTTGACCCCTTCTTCTTTTTTGTTCTAGTCAGGTGTATAATCTGTACTAAGAGTATTTTAAGAGGTGGGGGAGATTGGGATTTGGATCCTATTTTGCCTGACTCTGGTGGTGCAGTGGATTAAGCCGCTGAGCTGCTGAACTTGCTGACCGAAAGGTCAGCAGTTTGAATCCAGGGAGTGAGGTGAGCTCCTGCTGTTAGCCCCAGCTTCTGCCAAACTAACAGTTTGAAAGCATGCAAATGTGAATAGATCAATAGGTACTGCTCCAGCAGGAAGCTAACAGCACTCCATGTAGTCATGCCGGCCACATGACCTTGGAGGCATCTATGGACAATGTCAGCTCTTAGCCTTAGAAATGGAGATGAGCACAAACCTCCAGAATCAGTCACGACTGGACTTAATGTCAGGGGAAACCTTTACCTTTACCTTGCCTGCTTTCCTCCTTTGCTCACTAATAAGAATGGCAGGTTTCAACTTGGTGATCTATGCTGTACCTTTTGATTTCTTCCTGTAGTGGCAGACTTCACCCATGCACTCTCTTCTTAGTGGGAAAAGCCACAGCAATGGAGAAGTTAAAATTACCCCAAATATCTCTATAATTCTTCCCAAGTTTACATTACAGATTCCATGATCTGTGAAGTGACTAATGCAAGGAAGCACTGCTCACATTTTAAAACATGCAATATGCTCTCCCTCCCATAACTTTCGTCATGACTCTCAGAAGTCACTCAACCGTATGTCAAGCAGAAATTCAGCAGCACCACTTCTCTTGGCATGCACAAGAAGTGATAGGAAAATGTGAGCTTGTTGATTTTTCCCCCTCTAGCATCCAGGTACTTAAAGGCACTGAGACTTTAGTACTGATAAAATTTCCAGTCACTTATCTATGAGAAACTCCTTTTTGGCTGAGAAAATGTTTAAATAACCCAACCGTGTGGGCTGTGTTAATTATGCGAGTCTTTCTCATGAATAACCAACTGCCACATTGCTGCAAAAATATCTAAAAAACACCTTTGCTGTTCTCCCTCCCTCCCTTCACACCCCCCTCTGTGTGTATCTGGGAAAAACTGAGAATGAAGCAGAGAGACCTATCAACAGAAGGCCTTGAATCTACAAGAACGCTGTATTGATGTCACGGAATCCATTCAACTGTCTAGATTTCACTGAAATAAAAAGGCCTGTAGCTGGCACTGAAGTTACATCAGGTGGAAGTACAAAAGAAGGATGCATTGTGCATAAACATCCTATCCCTAGGGTACAGGCTGGAAGAGCATTTGACTAAGACTCGACTTTTTAGGAACTCTTAAAGGTAAATCTCTTGCAGCATTACAGATAAGCATCCAATGCTAACTCTGTTCCCTCAAAGGACAAAGTAGCATAGCACAAGGAAAAGCCTACTATATCTCATTGCGAAAGCAGAGTGTTGGAAGAGAAGACACAAGAGAAAATAAGTACAGAATATAAAGAGAGGGGCAAATGGGCAGGAACTTACAAACAGGTAAGAAAATATCTCTTTCCCTCTCCTTCAGAAAATACCTCTAAAAGATAATAATAATTAATAATAATAGTAATCCCAGCAAATAAAAAGAGAAGCCTACCTCTCCTCTAGAGTAGAAAGTAGAAACAACTTTAAGAAAGCAAAACTGGTAAGCAGAAAGGAGATTGCAGGCATGCAGTAGAGAGGAAATTTTTAAGGTAGTCCAGGGAGGATAGCTAGCTCCACTGAACTACAGATCATCTTTCTTCCTTCCCCAGGCCTCCTTAAAATGCCTTGGAAAGCTGTGGCATGCTGCTGGTGCTGTTGAGACAGCATGTTCACCTGCCTCTCCTCTAGAGTAGAAATGGCTTTAAGAAGCATTAAACCCATTACCCAGTCTACTCTACAAACAAAAGGTAAAGGATCCAGAAAGAGTGGTATCTTAACTCTGATGCTTTTGAAAATCCAGGTCTTAATGAAGGATATAGAAGGGGAGCCTGTGTGAAGTCCCCCACCCCCTCCTATAATGGTCTGGATAGGGTGTTTTCTTAACCTTGTTGCTGACACCCAGGCTCCCTGAAGGGAAGAAAGAAAAGGCTCCAGAGGAAAAGGGAGCCTCATAAGTTCCCCATTGTCGCCAATGGACCAAAAATATCCGTTCTTTCGGATGTGGAATGAAAACGCCCATTCGGTAGCATGCCCATTTTCGGAAGGTGCTTAAAAATGGATATGGAGGGCTTATGGTATTTGGCAAGCAGAAACGGATAGTGATTCATCCAAAATACACAAGCTTACTGTGGAATTTACTACAATATATTAGTTAAAGCTGCCAATGTGGATGACTTCAAAGGAATTTTAGATAACTTCATGGAGATTGGGGTAATGAGTAGTCAGGATGAATATTATCATGCAGTAACAGTAGATCTATGTGTATCTGTTGTTGGGGAAAATATGATAAAGTATGCAGCTGTGCTCATGTCTTGCTGATGGGTTTCCCATAGGCAATGGACTGTCCATTCTGTGTCCAGAATGTTGGACTAAATAGGCTTTTTGTCTGCTTCAGTGTGACCAGTGACAAAAATTGTTTTCAAGAACAATAATGAAATAAAAAGAAAGGCAGATAGTGAAAATTCTGTTTTTGAGCATTGTATGAGCCATCATGCCAGTAAAACTAAACAATAAAATAATGGGTACAAAAAAATCTTAGATTAAATTACGTCAAAGTGTTTTGGTTTTTTTTGTTTTTTTTTAAATGAAAGGAACCGATACCTACATATTAGACACATTAATTTATAATATTTCAGTTTCTGGTTTTGAGCCTTAATTTTTGTAAATTTGTCAAAATTGATCTTTTTTCACATATTCATGTTTATTTGGCAGTATAATTAGATTTGTCTATCTTTGCTCCTAATTAATTGACCAACACTTTTTATTCATTTAATTTCAAAAAGTTTCTTTCAAATGAAACCAATAGTTAGGAAAACTCTTAAACATAAGTTTGGCATGGATTCATGAAAACCTCATTTCACAATACATTTCACAAACTGCAATAAACGTATATGCAGAATATATAACACAGATAGTGGTAGTGGAGGAAGGTGTGAAAATTGAAGGAAAAAAACCACCCATTTAAAATCTGCATATGGCACCACATTACTAGCAGAAATTAGTAAAGACTTGCTGATGAAAGTTAAGAAAGAGTGCAAAATCTGAATTTTAATATTGCTATTTGTGACCAATTCTGCTTTGAAAAGAGGTGTGAGGGGGAGGAAAAGAAAAAAAAAATAGAGAGAAGAGTGGAAATAATGAAATCCTTACAATAGGGGAGGATAAAGGAATATGTCTGTGTTGATAATCACAATTCACATGATGATAAAATAAACTAGCTTTAAATACCTTTTCTTTCATGTACTTTGGAATACTATGGAAAAGGAAGGGAAGCAGCTCCCAAAATCATAGGATTGGCAAATGGCATTTATATCTTTTATTAAAAAGTAGGGCATACAGCAACAAATACCACCCTACCCAGCACATTTGCTTTGTTCAAAAGAGTTTACAGTCATGCTTTTTTCTGAATAATAATCTTGATCAATTTGTTTATCAAGAGACATTATTTATACATATACATTTCATCTCTTTACCCTGCTGTGCTCATGCTCAGATCAAATACATCATTAATTTCTTTCAGTTGAAGGGTTCACATTATGTGAATCAAGAAATTATTTGATGAGATGTAAAAATGATAACAAATCAAAACAGCTATCCACTGTGCCATATAGAACAGAAGAAGCTGCTGCTCTTGCTAAATTATATCTTCGAGAAGGAGACTCTACTATTTTATTGCATTTTAAATCAAGGTACATACCACCGCCATATCTAAAATGACTTTCTGGGAGTGGTGGTATCAGAGCAGGCAGGAGTGGGGCTTTTAATTCATTTCATCCATTCATTCAGTAAATATCTTCGTTTATCAATAATAGCCTTTGATTACGGTCTACAGAAGATAAATAGATCCATCACTATGAGAAATAATAAATGGATATAAGTCTAACTTCAAGACACTGTATTCACAAACCAGAGAGAGAATATTTCCATCTTTTATAATACTTCTGCTGATCTGGAATTCACTGTTGCTCAAGGAAGAAACTTTCAAAAGGAAACTCCAGCATGAAACTCGTGAACAAGTTGGAAGTATCTTTGACTTTTTAAGATATCTGTTGAAACAATAATTATTCTGGGACTGCAGAACTGTTGGAAAAGCCCCTCTATCCTCAACCATAAGTGAGGGGCCACACTAGGAATCTCAGAAAGAATATCAAGACAGCTCTGTTTTGTGGGTATCTGAAGGATGTGAATGAAGACACATAAAGTCTGTACAAGTCACAGCAGGCACGATAAGGTCATGTAAGTAAAGCCCTGAGTCCTCTGATCCCTTCTGAAACTAGCTGATGAGGGCTGCCTCATTCTAACTCCTGTAAGCACAGGCAGAAAGTGCTAGTACACTCCAGTACTTCTTGATGGAGAAGCTGCATGGGCCACCTTTCCTCACTCCAAATATCTTGAAATAGTCTTTCTAATTCATTTAAAAGATAAGGTGTAGCCCTGTCAGTTGCACACTGTCTTTCAACAAGACTCAATCGGAAGCAAGGTATTTGGGCTACATGTTCATTTATACCTACCATTGTACCAGGAAACCAGGGAAGAAGCCTGAGTCTCCATTGTCACTGCATCTATACCAGGCAAAAAACCTTGAATTACTCTGCTCCAGAGCTTCCTCAGATACACCATGTAGAGTACACTTGTACAGTCATAGAAGCACTCTTTCACAGTTCATATGTTTGCCATGTGGGCAAACAGAACATCAGCACCAGTGCCCTTTCTTACAAACGTCTCACTAGTCAAAAGCAGCTGCCTCACAGAGCTTTGCTGGCAATATTGCTTCTAGTGATGTCACAACAGGGCTCCCAACCATGTAATCACCAGAAGTGGTCACCAGCAAGGCTTTGCTGGGGAGCTGCTTCTGGCCAGTGGTGGGTCTTTTTGACTTGTGGACATCGGATTACCCTAGATCACGTGTCAATCTAAAGGCCTATGGGCCACATCCAGCCCTCCATATCATTTTATGTGGTCCTTCAGATGCTGCACTACAACTCCTGTATTTCTCATCATTAGACATTGTGACTAGAGCAGATGGGTGCTGTGATACATTAACTGGGAGGCTGTATCTGGGAGGCTGTAGTTTGTTATTTTGGGTCAGGATAGTAGAGTTTGAGTTTAGATACAAGGCTTGTGGATATGATTTCTGACTTTGACATTTTCCCAATCTCAGAGCTACAAGTGCTATTGGGTTGCAATTCCCATTATCTCCAGTTTGTATGGCGAATAGTCTAAAGTGATGGGAGGTGTCCTTCAGTAACATTTGAAAACCTAAACTGCATAAAAATTAAAAAGCAGTGACCACTATGTAAAAAATTATAGTTGGCCCTCCATATCATCCATTCATGGATCCAACCACCCTTTGAAGGTAACCACAAGACCGATGTGGTCCTTGATGGAAATGAGTTTGAGATCCCTGCCTTAGATCCAACCCAATACAGATA
This sequence comes from Anolis carolinensis, assembly GCF_035594765.1. Taxonomy (NCBI): domain Eukaryota; kingdom Metazoa; phylum Chordata; class Lepidosauria; order Squamata; family Anolidae; genus Anolis; species Anolis carolinensis. Next base: position 133,482,591 of record NC_085844.1, read on the forward strand.
TGCATATATCAAAAATACCAGAGGATTTCCTGGAAGATTCAGTGTACCTTGTGGTTCATCTTGTGCTAAATTAATAGATGGAACTAGCACTCATGCAGCAGCACTTGGACAGTTCACAGCACATTCCAGGTGCTTTATTTGGAACATGTAGTCAAGGAAATTTCTGGAAATTGGCTCAACATCTTCTATTGGGAGATGTGGGTGCAGATCAAGCAATTATTTCCATTTGGTCAAGAAGTCTTATAATTAGACAAAATTTCAGGCATTTCATAGAATCATAAAATTATAGAATAATATAATCTATTCCAACCCCCCGCCATGCAGAAAAAGTGCGACCAAAGCACTCCCACAGATGGCCATACAGCCTCTGTTTAAAAGCCTCTAAAAAGGAGCCTTGCCCTCTAATACATTCCAAGGCAGAGAGTTTCACTGCTCAACAGCTTTTATGGTCAAGAAATTCTTGCTTATGTTCAGGTAGAATATCCTTTCCTGTAATTTGAACCTATTGCTCCAAGTCCTAGTTTCCAGGACAGCAGAAGACAAACTTGCTCCTCTTCCTCATGACAGCCTTTCAAACTTTTAAACATGGCGATCATGCCTCCTCTCATCCTCCTCTTCTGCAGGCTAAACATGCCAGCTCATTAAGCCACTTATCATAGAGTATAGTCTCCAGATCTTTTATCATTTTAGTTGCCCTCCTTTGGACACCTTCCAGCTTGTCAATATTCCTCTTAAATTGTGGTGCCCAGAATTGGACAAAGTATTCCAGGTGAGGTCTAACCAAAACAGAATAGAGAGGCACCATGATTTCCCTCAGTCTAGACCAGGGGTCCTCAAACTTTTAAAGCAGAGGGCCGGTCCACAATCCTTCAGACTGTGGAGGGGCCGAATTATCATTTGGAAAAAAACCCGAACAAATTCCTATGCACACTGCACATGTCTTATTTGTAGTGCAAAACAACAACAACAATGAAAGAACAATACAATATTAAAAAATGAAAACAATTGTAACCAACATAAACCTATCAGGATTTCAATGGGAAATGTAGGCCTGCTTCTGGCCAATGAGATAGTCAAGTTAATTAGGAGTGTTGTTGTTGTGTGCCTTCAAGTCATTTCAGACTTTGGGCGAGCCTAAGTCTAAAATTATTTATTTATTCATTTACTACATTTATTTATTACATTTATATCCTGCCCTTCTCACCCCAAAGGGGACTCAGAGCAGCTGTATGTACATACAATATATTATATTAGTAGCATAGCACAATATTGGCATTATATATTACTATATTGAACTATACCACTATACTGTAATATTATATGTAATATATATCATATTATTATTATTATTATTATTATTATTATATGGTATTATTAATATTATATTGTATAACATAATATTTTATCAATATTATATGTACAGTAGAGTCTCCCTTATCCAACGTAAATGGGCCAGCAGAACGTTGGATAAGCAAATTTGTTGGATAATAAGGAGAGATTAATGAAAAGCCTATTAAACATCAAATTAGGTCATGATTTTACAAATTAAGCACCAAAACATCATGTTATATAACAAATTTGGCAGAAAAAGTAGTTCAATACACAGTAATGCTATGTAGTAATTACTGTAATTACGAATTTAGCACCAAAATATCACAATGTATTGAAAAAATTGACTAGAAAAATGTGTTGGATAATCCAGAATGTTGGATAAGTGAGTGTTGGATAAGTGAGACTCTACTGTATATATAATATATTATATTATTTAAAATGATATTAAAATATATTATAAAACTGAGGGCGGGGGCCAGGTAAATGACCTTGGAGGGCCGCATCCGGCCCCCGGGCCTTAGTTTGGGGACCCCTGGTCTAGACACTATATTCCCATTGAAGCAGCCCAAAATCCCATTGGCTTTTTTAGCTGCTGCATCACATTGTTAACCACTAAGACTCCAAGATCTTTTTCAAATGTGCTATTGTCAAGCCAGGTGTCACCCATCATGTATCTGTGCATTTCATTTTTTTCTGCCTAAGTGAAGTATTCTCAGAGTCTGATTTTCAGCAAGAAGATAGGCAGACAGACAAAGGGTCGGAGAAAACTTTGGCAAGGAATAGTGAATGCATGGCAGGAAGAGAGAACAAATGGGATAGCGAGAGAGAAGTCAATCACAAAGTAAAAAAACCTGATCAGGTATTTATTCAGAGCAGAAGATGGAAGACATATATATCAGGCACTTTGCTAAAGATGGTACAACATGTGCATCTCAGACCGGAAAAGATATTGTGTCATGGCTTCAACTATTTAGGCTATGTAATGAAGATGTGGGAAATGAAAAAGAATAATTCTGTAGTACCATATTCCGTAATTTCCAAGGCAAAGAATATTGAGATAGCTTAATATTTCCCTGCCTTGTGTGCCTCCCATTACTGAGTCCTGGTCTATGGTCTGAGAAACTTTGAGAGGTAGGAAAGAGGGAGGAGATGCATGGCAGATGTTCTGGAAAGCCTATAGTATATGGTCTGAGGCCACCTTCAACAGCAGGGCCCAGAAACACACAGCAAGAAAAAAAAATCAAGGTTTCTGCTTTGAGAATCCCCTCTCCTGTCCTGAAATTCAGGTGAGAGGATTTAGGCTCTGAGACACAAACCCAAACTCTGACATTTGGAAGTCCTAATACATATTTATGAGTGTGTGCATGCATGCACATTACTATAACCTGTTGTAAGCTTTCAGTTTTATAGAAATGTGAGGTGTATTTACTTTCAGATAAGTAAAGAAGCAACTATATAAGGAACTCTGAGAGTGGTCATTCTTGAGGGACCATAGTATGGAAAACCATTTGGAAAACCATACCTGAAGTATCTATCACTTCAGAGGCTCTGAAGCTCAATCAATAAGCTTTACCAGTTCTGACTCACTATAGAAAGTTATTCCGCTGATCAACACCACCCACTTCACACGGAAACCATATTTCTGAACGGGGGGAGGTTTTCAGACACCAGTTGGGACAGACTTATATATCCCATGAAGATGATTTTTGTTCAATCTCTCTCTCTCTCCCTCCTCCCTCTCTCTGAGACAAAGAGGAGACTGTGTATTGTGTAGGTGTAAGAACAAGACTGCACCTAGATGTCAAATCAACACGTCTCTGAAGTCAGCATTCAGAATTTTGAAAAGCTATGCAAAAAAGAGACATGTGAAGGGAAGCATAAATATGCCTGTATTAGGGAAACGTCCACAATATGTCTTTAATTGGTGAGGGAAGCTGCTCACAAAATGTGTAGATTTCAGAACTCCATAAAAACATGCATTTCAGAAAAGCAAGCTAAAATATGTACATGCATATGTATACACCTGGGAATACATATGAGTTTTAGTATGGACTATAAATAAATCACAATTTGGCCTCGAGCCAGAGCTGGAAAAAAAAATCTGATACAGAGGAAATGGGAACCTGAGCAAAGTTGAAGCTTGCAGATCTGCCCTTTCCTAGTCATCTGTTTATTTGACTGCATTTTATCAGTGGTGTAGTGCGGAGATCTGCATTTAAAGCATATTAAAACATGTTAGTAAAGAAAAATATATTGAATTGATCTTTCTGTATGCTGAATAGTGAGCTAATTTCTGAAAAGTGTTTCCAAGCTCAAGGCTCTGACTGCAGAAAACTTCAATTAAGCCATTAGGGACCTTGCATTAATGAATACGGTGGAATCCTGGAGCTGTCATGATGAAGCCAGGAGAGGTATTTTTATCTAGCTTGTTAGCCTTGTAGATTTAGATCTGCCTGGCAAGCTTGTTCTTTCTTAGCCCTGCTCCAGTACACTGAGCAAGCACCTTATTATAGTACAATAAATGCCAGGTGGTTATTGCTCTGTTTACATAGATCGACAGGGGAGTAGCCGTGGCATTATGCAGTTATTAATAAGGGCAGAATTGATTGCATTGTGTTTCATAAAAACTCACATTATCAAAGAAGCCACCATCTTCAGAGCTTCTGTAGAGTCCTTTTGATTTTATATCTTGAATCTGGCTCATCTCTAACTCCATAGTTTTTCTTTCCTATATATGATACCATTCGGTTCCCTCTCATATATTTTCCCAAAGCTTTTGCAATCAACTAATGATAATTTCCTTTTCTCATATGCACATCTTTGGTCTTATGTGACTCATGTCTTAGACCATTTCACATACAAAGTCTGGCAAATGAAGGTTTGCCAAAAGTGCATCTTTCATTGGAGACAAAAATAATCCTCACTTGTCAATGGGCATATGTCTATAAAATGTATGTTTTCAAATGAAAGTTTGTCCCAATTGATTCAAACTGTATAAATGTTGAGTATCTCTTATGCAAAAGGTTTAGGAGCAGAAGTGTTTTGGATTTTTGGGATTTGTTTTTATGTACATAATGGGATTTCTTGGAGATGAGATCCAAGTCTAAACAAAAAAAAATGTGTTATATATATACCTTATACTCAGAGTAAAAGCAATTTTATAGAATATATTTTTAATAATTGTATGCAAGAAACAAAACTTGTATATATTGAACCAACAGAAAACAAAGCTGCCATTATCTTGGTGATACATATGAGCATTTTGGGGTTTTAGAGTATTTTGGATTTTGGAATTATGGATAATGAATATTCAACTTGTATTTCAAGTATAAACTTTAAAAAATTAGATATTTAATCAGAAAATATGAATTTGGCCCCCTTGGCCCCCTAATCTTGTTACACTAGTCTCCAGACATCATCTCCTCATCTTTCCTCAGCAAAATTCATAAAACATTTCTATAAATATACCTGTATTTATACAGTTAACTTTTGTGTGCTTTTATTCTGCATTTTTATGTATTTTATTACACAGTGATAGGTACACTTATTGACTGTCTGGGGCTGTGGATACCAATGGGCATTTCTATATGCATGTAGTTGTGAGTTTATGGCTCCCTTGCACATTTCACTTGAAGCATTGTCTCTTGGAAACAACACCAAATCTGGGTTCTTTTCCTAGATTTTGGGTGTATTCCAAGTCTAGATGTTTCAGGGAACAATTGCCAAACCATCTGGAGTCCAATCTGGTCTCAAATAATAGCAATAATGGGTTGTTGAGTGCCAGTACTCAGAGGCATCTAGTTCCTGATGAAACTACGGTGAACCAAAAACCTGTTGTGACCACCAAGCCAGCAGTGAAGTGACCTGGCTTATATCACAAAAAAATTGGGTTTGATCCATCATGCTTCCAGCTAAAGCATTAGCACTGTAGGGTGGGTAGACTAGCAGTGGTCAGTTTTGCTTCTGTTTCTTTCAAGATATTCTGTCCAATAGTCAGCCAGCTTTGAGTGTCTATGACAGGGGTCCTCAAACTTTTAAAGCAGAGGGCTGGTCCACAATCCTTCAGACTGTTGGACTGTTGGGAAAAAAATACAAATTCCTATGCACACTGCACATGTGCAAAAAACAAAAACAAAACCCCTACAACAACAATGAAAGAACAATACAATATTTAAAAACAAAAACAGTTTTAACCAACATAAACCTGTCAGGATTTCAATGGGAAGTGTGGGCCTGCTTCTGGCCAATGAGATAGTCACATTAATTAGAATTGTTGTTGTTGTTGTTGTGTGCCTTCAAGTCATTTCAGACTTTGTGTGAGCCTAAGTCTAAAACTGAGGGCAGGAGCCAGGTAAATGACCTTGGAGGGTCGCATCCGGCCCACGGGCCTTAGTTTGGGGACCACTGGTCTATGACATGTGTTGTATGCTCTAGAGAGGACTGGGAATTTGTGTACTGTCCACAACACTGATCAAAAGTCCCAGTGCCTGAACTGCCAAAGTATTCTTGTATGTGTTGAAGATGGTTTTGGGAGACTTCAACATTGATGCCAAGACCACCAGCTCTAGTGCAGCTCAGATCTTGATAGCCACCATAATATTCATTGTCCTTTCCTAACATTTTTTTAAGGGATGGAGTCCCAGGATCTTTTGAATCTTTTAGATCTGATATGGTTATGGGATCTGTCAAAGCCTCAGTCCTCCTCTGGAATGAAATATCACGGTGGCTGTCAATACATTTGCCCCTACATCTCACACCAACTGAAGAACACATTCAACTCTTTGATATACTAAAGAGTTTATAGTAATTAAATAATTGAGGCAATAGCTCAAGCAGAGGGTGGAAAATGTCACAGGTTTGATCAAACTGAAGTCAATCGTAGGACAAATTTTGTGGTATGATAATCAGCATGTAAGCATATTTCACCAACATGACCACATTGTCTAATGAGCCAATGTGATATAGAGGCTTCAGCACTGAACTGCAACTCTGAGAGACGAGTGTTCAAATCCTTGCTTGGCCGTAGAAGCTAAGTGGGTGACTCTGGGCAAGTCACACTCTCTCAGTTCAGAGGAAAGCCATGGAAAGCTCCTTCTGGACAAATTCTGCTAAGAAAACCACCTGGTAGGTTAGCCTAATTGCCATTGGAATTGGAAGCAACTTAAAGACACACAACAATAACAATCACTGTGTCTGCATGACATCAGTCCACGCTGCTTTTTTTTAGTGTTGTAAAGTCTGGTGTAATATAATTCAAGGAGACAGATGAGTGAGCCTTTAGGTGGCCACTGTGACCAATTTGTTATATATCTTGCAGACAAAATCAATCACATCCATGCCACCCCGATGAATAGAAGCCTGCGGCCCCAAACATGGTACTCATTAGCATCACTGTACTCATGCAGATCTCCCTTGGTGCCTGTCAGGTCCCCCAGCCTTCCTGATTTTTAAAATTTAAGTAGAGAAGATAGTGTGTCTTAAAATGTATTGAAAAGGGGGAGCACTAGTTCATAGCATCACCATTATTTCCAAGAATCCTCAAGATATGAGGATAGAGTTAACCATATTAGTCATATTTCAAAGAGTTACCCATATTAGCTTGTTTTGGCATAATATGGGGGGAAAGTGTGTGTGTGAAAGAATCACACAATCAGATTGATTTATCAGTTATGAGCTTTCAATCCTATTCTTCAAATGACCTCTTTTTCTCTGTGGCTTATAGTTGGTCAGTTTCTTAGGAAAACCTTTTATCTCCTTAATCTTGAAGGTTTAGATAGTCTACTTGAAAGTCTGTGTCTTTCCCATCTCATCTCTCTGAACCTGACTGAGAAGGTCAGTTTTCTGGGCATTGTGGTGACCAAGGTCTCACTGAAACAGGGTTCCCTCTGCTCTAGTATTGCAAGCCTTCTAAAACCAGTTGAAAGCAAATGTAATTGCATTTGATTGGGGTCAAGGTCCTGGGATTACATGGCACCATTTGAACCCTAGGTGATACTTAAAGATGAAGGGGGTCATATGTTCTAAACCATTGCTTCTTAAATGGTGGGACCTTGAACAAGTGGGGTCCTCTTAGCTCAATGTTGGGGTTATGAAAAACTGGCAGCAATAAAAGGTTTCTGAGTGCCACCTGTTTACACAAATGAGCTAGCAACAACATGCAGTGTAGATTTGGAAGAAACCACATGGGTTATATAGTCCAACCCCCTGCCATGCAGAAAAAGCACAGACAAAGCACCCTGACAGAAGATCATCCAACCTCTGTTTAAAAGCCTTCAAGGAAATTGCTTTCACTATAATCTGAGGCAGAGAGTTCCACTGTTGAACACTTTTTACAGGAATTTCTTCCAAATATTCAAGTAGTATTTCCTTTCCTGTAATTTGAACCCACTGCTTTAAGTCCTAGTCTCCAGGGCAGCAGAAAACAACTGGCTCCCTTATGACAGCTGTTCAAATATTTAAATATGATGATCATGTATCTTCTCATCCTTCTCTTCTGCCAGCTAAACATGCCCAGCTCCTTAAACTGCTTCTCATAGGGATTCATGGTCTCCAAAACGTTGATCATTTTAGTTGCTCTCTTCTGGATACCTTTCAGCTTGTCAATACCTATATGGTGGACCATATATATATAGTGTATATAGTAGACTCTGCAGAAGATGCTCCAGCCATGCTTCATAGAAAGGAAAACCAGCCTGTTTAGCAAGTGTTGCAAATGCTGATTACTTATCAGTAAATGTTTTATACTTATTTTATATATGAATATATCTGGGGTTGCATGAAAATTTCTCAGGTTGAAAGGGGATCCTGGGTAGCCCTGTTCCAATCCAATATGAAAATTGGAGCCCCATTATATTTCCAGTCAAGAAATGCACACAAAAATATACAGGTTAGGGGAAAGAATCCATACACTGGTGAAAATGACACACAAAATCATTATTATGAAAAAAAATATTTACAGTAGAGTCTCACTTATCCAAGCCTCGCTTATCCAAGCTTCTGGATTATCCAAGCCATTTTTGTAGTCAATGTTTTCAATATATCGTGATATTTTGGTGCTAAATTCGTAAATACAGTAATTACAATGTAACATTACTGCGTATTAAACTACTTTTTCTGTCAAATTTGTTGTATAACATGATGTTTTGGTGCTTCATTTGTAAAATCATAACCTAATTTGATGTTTAATAGGCTTTTCCTTAATCCCTCCTTATTATCCAACATATTCGCTTATCCAAGCTTCTGCCGGCCCATTTATCTTGGATAAGTGAGACTCTACTGTATTATTAAAAAATAAAACCTATGTAGATATTTTATTTAAAAAACCTTATTAGGAAAAAATGAATGTCATACATTTATATAGATGATTATTTCATTTTGCCCTGTTTCCAACTACTGTGTAAACATGGCAAAATGAACTAACCAATAGCACTCTCACATCAAGGAATGTCAGGTGAAAGATTCCATAAGTTCCTTTCCATTCTCTAAAAGTGACGTATAACAGTAATAAATTAAATGTCTACATCAGGTGTGGGCAAACCCAGGCCCGGGGCTGGATGTGGCCCCTTGGGCTCTTTACTCAGTCCCTCCTCTCTCACACCATCCTATCAGCATGAGGATGTGGTGACCTGCTACATCTTCATACTGAGAGGAGGGCCGGGGCAGCCACATGCAGCCTTAGCACCAGTATCTGTCACGACCCAGGCTGCAGAGCACCAATAACCATACACAGAGGCCAGAATCTAACTAATAACTTTATTAAGGAATTATATAAGGTTAATAAAAGCAAGTGTAGGAAATAGTTCAGGAGTAGACCTTTCAGGGAAGGTCAAAATTAGTCCAAAGAAACAATGTCCAATATGAAATATTAAGGTCCAAAGTTGTAATCCAATAACCGAAACACTCACTTCGCCAAGCGAAGTGAGGGGAGATGACAAGGTCCTTTAGTCCATGAAACTTGAGCAAGGCTAGGAAATAACTTGATACTTGGAACACAAGGCTTGAACGAGGCAACAAGAAACGAGGAGCAAAACCAAGATCCGTGGAATTTACTTGGCAAGGTCCGGGAAGCAAGGCAAGATCCGTGGAAGTAAACAAGGCTGGGAACGAAGGCTTGGAAACAGGAACGAGGCTTGGAAACAGGAACAAGGCTTGGAAACAGAGTAGCTGTCCACACACGCTACTCCAGTAGCTGACGAATTGACTCCGCAAGATTCCAAAAGGGGCAAGGAACCTAAATAGGGCCTCGTTTCCCACCAGAGAACACTTCTCTGGGGAAACCAGAAACGAAAGTCAATCTCTGTGTCCAGATGTATGACTCCCTAAAATTTCTCATGGAAGCAGGCTTAATCATCAGAATGCTTTGCTGCGATTCTCAGGCTTCGGCGATTAGCCTGCTGAACTCCTTTTTGTTGTAGATAATAATTACGGCGAGAAAATGGGGGAGATTTTGACTCAGGGCTTGTTTGGCAGATTTCTGGAATACAAACCTCCTGCAGGTGCAAGGGCTCTAATTCAGGCTGGGAAAGTTCCCTTTCTGGCTGAAATGGTGGGAAACCCAAGTTTTCCTCTTCATCTGTCACAACAGCACTAGGAACGGGACTACATGGCCCATGAGTCATCACACTATCTTCCTGGTCTTCCTGATCTGTGCCTTGGCCTTCACTGCCATTGGACTCAGCTGCTTCTCGTCACTATGCTCCCCTTCTTTCAGGCCTCCACCCCTGGTGATGCAGAGGGTGGCTCCTCCTCCAACTTCTCCATTGCCGTTGCCTCGGAAAGAAGAGTGGGTGCAGGAAGGAAGGAGAGTCCTGGGCAGGCTTGTGTGCCTGCACGGCATGTCAATTCCTCCTCTTGACAGGCGGGTGTCTAGGGTTCCCCTTCCCTTCCCGCTCTTCTTCTTTCCAACGGGAACTTGCCCTTGAGGAAGGCACCAGGTTCCATCTGTTCCTGGATACTAAGCAGGATCAGCCTTGCTTGGTACTTGCAGGGATCCCCAAACTTTTTAAACAAGGGGCCAGTTCATGGTCCCTCAGACCATTGGAGGGCCGGATTATAGTTGGAAAAAAACCCTATAAATAAATTCCTATGCACATCTCTTATTTTGAAGTAAAAAAGACCAAACGGGAAGAAATACAGCCTTAATGTTAATCATAATTATAATCATAATAAAAATAATAAAGAGGGTTGGAAGAGACACCTTGGGCCATCTTGTCCAACCCTCTTCTACCTTTCTGCACCAAAAGCACAAGCAAAGCACCCCTGACAGATGGCCACCCAGCCTCAATGTTGTTAATAATAATAATAATAATAATAATAATAATAATAATCATCATCATCATCATCATCATCATCATCATCATCATCATCATCATCATCATCATACATCACACAGTCCTAAATGCCAGGGAAGTATTCAACTTGTGATTTTGTGATACGAAATCCAGCATATATATATATATATATATATATATATATATATATATATATATATAGTTTTCTGTTATACCGTGTCTTTGTGATAATAAATAAATAAATAAATAAATAAATAAATAAATAAATAATAAGGATTGGAAAAGACCCCTTGGGCCATTTAGTCCAACCCCCTTTTGCCTTTGTGCACCAAAAGCACTGGCAAAGCACCCCTTAGTAAATTATTAATTAAATAATAATTAAAATACCATTATAAACAAGCAAAGCTTTAGGTGAGGGAGGAGGCGGGAAAGGCGGAGGAGGAGGGAGCCGCTGTCACGGGGGCTGGATAAATGGCTTTGATGGGCCGCATCTGGCCCCCGGGCCTTAGTTTGGGGGCCCCTGGTACTTGGAAGGAAGACAGTCAATGAGTTAACACATACTAATAAATTAATGAAGCTTCATAAAAAAAATTGGGCTAAAAATTCTCTGAAAGCAATTTAGTCTATTTTGGAGGAAGGAAATGGTGCTGAGGTTGCGCAGCTCGGGCACAGTCCGAGCATGGTCATGGCCTTGGACCAGGAAAGCAACTACATGTGAAATCCTCCTCCCGTACCACGTCACAGCTTCCCTACCCTGCTCCAATTGCCCTCAGCTGCCTCCATGCCCCTCTTTCTCCAGGTGCGGCCTACCCACTATGGCCAGCTCCGTGGCCCCCAAGTTAAACAGTTTGCCCATGCCTTCTCTACACATTTGTTGCCTTTTTGTAAGACCCCAAGTCAGGATTAATTAAATGCAACTTTTAATCAGATACTCCAGATGTATGCAAACATGAGTGCCCAGACAAACATTTATGTGTTATATGTTTAGCTATTCTTCCAAGCATAAAAGTAACCACTAAACGTTATGATTTGTGGGGATGCTTTCAGGGGATGCTTTTGAAGAGAGATAGGCATGGTTTGGGAAGGCACAAATGAGCATGTTTTGCAAACTCTGAAGAACCATTGCATTCTAAGTTTTAGATTCATTTCTTTTAAGTCTGTGTAAGTGGAAAAAATACACTTACTTAACAGTACTCCAAACAAAAAAAGATGACCATCAATTTGCACATCAGGTTTAAAACGTTTTATACAAAACTATGAAATATTTTATATGAAAATTTAAAACATGACATGTTCCAGCATGAAAGGCTGGCTTTGGTCATAAATTATTTATGACTATAGCTGGCATTTTATGCTGAAGCACTCATATTTTATATTGATATATAAAATCTCTTTATCTAGAAACGTTTAAATAAAATCTTTTACATGTATTTTATATAAAATATCTTCTATTTCATTATAAAACATTTTAAGCCTGTCATGCAAATTGATGGTTATCATCTTTCTGCTTCTTGTATACAATCTTTTATTTATTTTGGTAATGTGTAAGGTAAAACAAAATAGGGTGAGGGGACAGGTTACATGGGAAAACAAAGCCCCCAGAATTTGGGCTAAGGGTGACCTTCCTGCAATTTTTAACATGATGCTCTTGGTGCATTCAAGCATATATGTCCAGACACACTGTTATGTGATACATCAGGTATTATAGTATTCATCCAAATATGATACGAACCATCAAAAGTCATGCTTTGGTGGGATGCTTTCAGGGTTTGACAAGGTGCAAATGAGCCTATTCTGATAGCCATGAAGTACAATTGCATCCTAAGTTTAGACTCGTTTCTTTTAAGCCTGTGTAAATGAAAAAAATACACATAATTAACAGTACTTCTTATTTAGCAGTCCTAAAGGACAATATTCCAAACCAGGGGTCCTCAAACTTTTGAAGCAGAGGGCCGGTCCACTATCCTTCAGACTGTTGAGGGGCCGAATTATCATTTGAAAAAAAATACAAACAAATTCCTATGCACACTGCACATGTCTTATTTGTAGTGCAACAACAACAACGAAATAACAATGCAATGTTTAAAAATGAAAACAATTTTGACCAACATAACCCTGTCAGGATTCCAATGGAAAGTGTAGACCTGCTACTAGCCAATGAGAAAGTCAAGTTAATTAGGATTGTTGTTATTGTGTACCTTCAAGTCATTTCAGACTTTGACCAAGCCTAAGTCTAAAATTAAATATTTATTTACTGCATTTATTTACTACATTTATATCCCACCCTTTTTACCCTGAAGGGGACTCAGAGCAGCTGTATGTACATCTATATATATAAAAGAGTAATAAAATTTCGGCCTAGGACAAAACTACAAAACTACACACCCCAGAAACACTAAACTTGGCAGCACAACCCCTCATCCATGCCTCTACGTTCATACAACAAAAAGCTCCAGCTACTCCAGAAAACAGCCAGGCTTTGAGACTGCAAGGCTATTCACTGCTATTCCACCTGGCCAGCAAAGGATTCCCATAAGCCACAGCAACGCGTGGCCGGACAAAGCTAGTACAATATATTATTAGCATAGCACAATATTAGCATTGTAGATTACTATATTGAACTATACCACTATACTATTAGATAATATGTAATATATAACATATAATTAATATTATTATATGGTGGTATTATTAGTATTATATTGTATAACATAATATTATTATCAATATTATATGTATATACAATATATTATATTATTAAAACTGATATAAAAATATTATATTATAAAACTGAGGGCGGGGGCCAGGTAAATGACCTTGGAGGGCCACATCTGGCCCCCGGGCCTTAGTTTGGGGACCCCTGTTCCAAACAAAAAATGAACATCAATTTGTACATCTATCCCTTAAGATTCAGCATGTCCACATTGACACAGGTGGTGAGGCTTGAATCCATGTAAAAATGCATCATAGTAACCAGACTTCACTATGCAGCAGTGGTTGCATCTCACACACAATTAATTCTTTAAGTTACACCCCCAAAAGGCCTTATATGTAATAAATAGTCCCAAGAGCAAAGTCTGAATTCTCTTTAGAAGCCCATATTGCTCCTCTGAGGCTATTGTACTTTACAACTTCATCAGATGAGCTGCTGGAATCACCACGCATTGTGGCAAATCTGGTGGTGCCCATCTGGGGGCATGGGGAACCCGTCACCCCATGCCCCACATCGCCCAACTCACTTGAGTCCCCATCTCATGAAGAGAAGCATTGACTGCCTGGTTTCTCCCCATTGTTGCTGGTGCAACATGTGAAGCATGTTCCATGATAGTTCAACCACGGAGTCACGTTGGACGTTCCTCCATGTCAGTGGTTCCCACCCTGTGGTCTGTGGACCACTAGTAGTCCCCAATAACTAAAATATGGTCCACGGCCTGACTGTTACTACACTGTTGCAATGAGAGCTACTGTCTTGTGAAAGCCTCTTATAGTGCCAAGGCAAGGGAGATGTCAGGAAGGGAAAGGCTGACTACCCACAAAAGGCATGACAACAAGCCTCCTGACTGCTGCTTCTCCTCCCCCTCCTCCCCCTCCCCCTGAGTGAGTGGTCATTCCATGTGGTGTCTGAAGGTGGGAGTACCTTGGTGTCTTAGTTTTTAGGCCTGTTTCTGGGGTTATTTTGCATGCTGATTCAGAAAATTAGATTGGATAGACCACATCAACTCTAGATTATTAAATATGGTTTTCTGTGGGTGAACAGATGGTGACTACTGGATGGCATATGTTCTTGTCAGAAACTAGAGTTGATGTAGTCTATCCAATGCAATTTTCTGATTCAGCACCCCAAACAACCAATCTGAATCTAAAGTTGACTAAAAAACTGATTTATAATCCCTTTAGTACTAATGTTGGAGAGTGGCCCCTGGTCAAAGCGGTTCCTGGTCAAGTGGTCCCTAGTCAAAAAATGGTTGGGAGCCACTGCTCTAGGTAATGGGATGGGAGCACCAGGGGAAAATATTGCTGAACCGGCATATGTCATCAATGTAAGCCCCCTCTGATGAAGTCGTAAGACATATCATGAGATGACAGCATTCAATAGAAAAGGAAATAATATTTGATAAGGTGGAGGGTAGTAAGTAAAAGAAGACCTCATCAAAGATGCACAAAGATTTGATCAAGGAAACCACAGTCCTAAGTCTGCAAGGTTATTGATGACAGGCAGTTCTCTCATTTATAGGGTCATGATAAGCAGATGGCAGTGAAGAACAGTAGCAGAAGCAACAAAAACATGCTTGTTTGAGAGTAATCCCTGTGAAACCGAACGGGGCTTACCTCTGAGTAGAAATGAAAAAGGACGATATTGTAAATCTGTTTAGTAACAAATGAACCCTCAAATAGATTCACACTATCATTTATATTAATTTCTCTTTCAGTTTTGTTTTTCCAAACTAAGAACTCCAGGACATTCAACACCTCAGAGGTATCATGAAATTGTGTAAAACTTTGTATTGCAATGCATTCTGGTATTTGTGAGTGAAAAGAACAGGCACAGAAGAATCACTTCATTATAGTAGTCCTGTCTGCGCTGTACGGTAACAAAATGGCACAAATTGTCCAGAAAACAATGGAGCAGAGTTTGCACAAAAATAACTGTTCTGAATATTTTGGAAAAAAACTAGCTTTTGGCGGTAATGAGACACACAAACACACACACATATACTCATCCAATTTCATGGGAGTGCAAGCACACCCAAGAACTCCTGCTAGAGACACTTATCAACAAGCAAAAAAGAGGGAGGAAATATTTGCTCCTAAAACCAGAAACCATTGTTCCCTGTTCCCAAAATCATTTATGTTATTCCCTGAACTAGATTGTCAAGATTATTTTCTTTACAGACAGTGATGTGTTCCAAGTCTCACAACTGGTTTTGGAGATGCTTCTTAGCCAATCTTCAGCCTTTAAGGTGATTTGTCTTCAAAAATATCTATTTCAACGGGAAAGAGCAGTGATGGTGGTGAATTGGATTGTGAAGTCAGAAGCCCAAGTACACGTTTCCTTCCTTCCTCCCCCTCACCTGCTGCTAGCTAAGGGCTCCCTGCTGCCTGAATGAGCTCTGGGTGGGCTGACAAAACTGGAGGAGCCGAGAGAGGAAGAGAAACCGAGCACGCCGCTGTTCTTCCTTCTGCTGCCATGGCAGCCAAGCAAACACCACATGGCTCCCAGTCTCTCGCCATGCCTGCCAGTAATGGGGTCCTACCTCTTCCTCTCATACCAACAAATTGAGAGGAGAGAGGAAAGACAGAACAACAGAGGAGCTGCTGGAACACATTGAGATAGATGGGATAACAAAAGTCCCAAGTCCCTGCCCCTTTGCAATAAAAGCTCAAAAACACCGGTGCAGGCATGTAGGGTTTAGCCTCCGGCAGCTTTATTCAATGACTTCCTCTTTGCCAAAGATGACTTTCAGATGCAGATGAAAAGAATCTGTCAATTGATAGCACTGGCTGTTAGCATCCATATTAGAATCACAATGTTTTCAGGTTTGAATGCAGGTTTTCAAGGATTCCAGTCAATTTAGGAGAGACATTACTGGAAAGTGGTGTTGAGGAACAACTGTGGCTTTGCTCTTTGTTTGGGGAGTCTTTTCTCTTTCAGAGGGATGGGCAACAACAATGTGGATGGGGGGGGGGGCATACCCTTCCCTGAGCCTGTCACAGAGGAATCATCACCCTGGGAACAATATTTCCTGAAAACAGATAATAATAATAATAATAATAATAATAATAATAATAATAATAATAATAATAATGATAATACTTTGCGAACACGCAAAGATACTGTGGGACTTCTGAATCCAGACTGACAAAGTTCTGGAACACAACACACCAGACATCACAGTTGTGGAAAAGAAAAAGGTTTGGATCATTGATGTTGCCATCCCAGGTGACAGTCGCATTGACGAAAAACAACAGGAAAAACTCAGCCGCTATCAGGACCTCAAGATTGAACTTCAAAGACTCTGGCAGAAACCAGTGCAGGTGGTCCCGGTGGTGATGGGCACACTGGGTGCCGTGCCAAAAGATCTCAGCTGGCATTTGGAAATAATAGACATTGACAAAATTACGATCTGCCAACTGCAAAAGACCACCCTACTGGGATCTGCACGCATCATCCGAAAATACATCACACAGTCCTAGACACTTGGGAAGTGTTCGACTTGTGATTTTGTGGTATGAAATCCAGCATGTCTATCTTGTTTGCTGTGTCATACAATAAAATAATAATAATTTATTTTTATATCCCGCTCCCATCTCCCCCAGGGGGACTCGGGGCGGCTCACATGGGGAACAAGCCCAATGGCACATATAATAAACAGTCATACAATAAAACCAATATAAACAATAAAACCATATAACAGCATAAAACAGGATCAAACAGCATATTAGAAAAATGAGTCTGAGCATAAGTAAAGGTAAAGGTTTCCCCTGACGTTAAGTCCAGTCGTGTCTGACTCTGGGGGTTGGTGCTCATCCCCTTTCTAAGCCGAAGAGCCGGCGTTGTCCGTAGACACCTCCAAGGTCATGTGGCTGGCATGACTGCATGGAACGCTGTTACTTTCCCACCGGAGCGGTACCTATTGATCTACTCACATTTGCATGTTTTCGAACTGCTAGGTTGGCAGAAGCTGCAGCTAACAGCGGGCACTCACTCCACTCCCCGGGTTTGAACCTGGGACCTTTTGGTCCGCAAGTTCAGCAGCTCAGTGCTTTAACACACTGCGCCACCGGAGTCTGAGCATAGTGCAATATATATATAGAGGCAAAAATTATACAGGCTCAACGTAAGGCTCAGGATAAAATATAGGGCAATCAGGAAGAGTAATGTCATTTAAAAATAAAATCAACAAGAGAGGAACATCGATAAGGTGCGAAGGCTGCTAAAGGTTTTCCTGGGGCTTGGGGAAATCTGGGTGTTAATGGCATAGGTAGGGATGCAGATTTCTATGGAAATAATATGTGGTTCACAGTTGTTTCTTGGCTGAAACATTCAGCCACCATTTCGATTTTTTTTTCCATGGCAGGAGCAACTTGAGAAACTGCAAGTCGCTTCTGGTATAAGAGAATTGGGCGTCTGCGAGGATGTTGCCCAGGGGATGCCAGGATGTTTTTGATGTTTTTACTATTCTTGTGGGAGACTTTTCTCATGTCCTCTCATGGAGCTGGAGTTGATAGAGGGAGCTCATCTGCACTCTGACTGGGTTGGATTCAAACCGGCAATCTTCAGATCAGCAACCCACCCTTTAAGTCATCAGTCCTGCCAGCACAAGGGTTTAACCTACTGCGCCATTGGGGGCTCACAATTTTGAGTGATAGACTAAGGAAATTGATTGGCACGGAAATATTGACTCAATCCTGGGACAGTGTGCACTAAAACATCACACATCCTGCAGAAACTTAAATTCCAAATACAAAAAAGCCAGATTCTGCTCCCTGCATAAATTATGCAAATGTACAGATTATGACATTTTGCATAATTCATTTGACTTCATTTTTTGTGCAATTTACTCATATTGTGTTGTTAACTGTGGAGGTGGAGGGATTATAGAAGGCTATGAAGCCCACTCTCCTGAAAAAAAACCATTTTATCCAGTTATGTATCAGTCTTTTGCAATTTCTGCAGGGATTGCCCACATAGCTTCAAGCTTATCTTTGAAACCAAAAAGACTAGACACTTGTTTCTGAATGAATGCTGGGGATATTAAAAGACTCGATTTTCTACACAGTACCACATTCTGCACTTCTTCTGAAATGCCATGAAATTCTGTCTTGTATACCAGCCCTGCTCATGTTTTCTTCAACGTCCCATTTCCCTGAGATGCTCATATTTTGATAGATTTGTTGATATTTATGGGGCAGGGTTTCTATTTTTGCAGAGCTCAGCTCCTAACATCACTCCTTAAGCAATTTTGTTTATGGAATGTTGATGACTAGATCCGGCTATTTCTTTTCCTGTTGCTAATGAAGGAAGCTGTGTGGCCCCCCTCTCAATACCAATGTTTATCCACAAAATTTTCTGGAACATCTGTGCAATTTATCCCGGATGCTTAATGTTAGCTAAAGCGCAAGGCATCACTTCTGACCCAAGGAAGCCCATTTCATAAAGTAACCAGATATTTCAAAGGTAGATATCTTTGTTTTATGTCTGGCATTCACCCATCCTGAGATGTTCCAAGAAAATGTTCTGCAAAAAAAAAAAAAAAAAAATCCAGACAAATCCACTCTCGCTTCTATAGACACAAGATTGTGTGCAAAATTAGTGGAATTCGCCCCGAGCAATTTTGCACAAACAATCCAGCGTGTTTCTAGAAGCATGAAAATAATGACATTTATGCCAAGAACATGATTTGGGGTGGGGGGAAGAATTGCATGAAAAGCCTGTTTTCAGAAAGACTTTCATTATTGTTGTAAAATAATAGGTAAATATTGCACAAAATTCTTACTCATGTGAAACTACTGCTCAGGGCAACTAAAGAGGGCTTCTGTTTGTGTCAAAGCAAAGAACAATAGAATTAAGTGTTGGAATAACACGTGAAGATATTGAGGGCCTGGCAGTACATGCCACAGAAGGCTTCCTCCTGCTGGTCTATGCTTTAGGAAGAATTTCTGAAAAGAGCCACAGTCTTCAGCCAGGATTCTGCTGGCTTCTTCCACCAGCCTAGTTGTTAGTGACTGCTGATATGATGAGAGAGGCCACAATGAGGCAAAGTAGCAGCTGCCATGGGAAGTGGCTCATTCTCAGCTTTGAAGGGTTGACATTCCTTGGTGCTAATGGAGAGAGTAATTTGGAAAAATTCCTTGGGCCCACCCAGACAGGCCCATATCCCTGGACCTGTCTTGGTTTTACTTGAAACACCCAAATGACGCCTCAGGTAAAACCAAATTAATCCAAAAAAAAAAAAAGAGAGAGAGAGAGGGATTTCCCAGTTTGCTCCAGATTTAAAAAAAACACTTCGAAAGATCTGCCGAGTCCTAATTTATTTATTGTTCTGGTTTCCAGCACTGTACTCCTACTCCTGGTCCTATTGTCTTGCATTTTGCACAACCCCTACCCTTCCTTTACAATTCTTAATAGTCCCACTTTTTGGTTCTGTGAATGATGATTTTATTTCTTTAGTTTAATTGTTTTTAATTTTACTGTTTTTGGTTGTTGTATGTCTTTCGGGCTGTGTGGCCATGTTCCAGAAGTATTCTCTCCTGACTATGGCAGGCATCCTCAGAGGTTGTGAGGCATAGATAAACTAGGCAAGGAAAGGAAAAAATATATATCTGTGGAGAGTCCAGGGCAGGGGTCCCCAAACTAAGGCCCGGGGGCCGGATGCGGCCCCCCAAGATCATTTACCTGGCCCCTGCCCTCAGTTTTATAATAATATTTTATATCATTTTTAATAATATAATAATTGTATATACATACAATATTGATAATAATATTATAATGTTATACAATATAATGCTAATAATAATACCATATAATAATATTAATTATATATTACATATAATATTACAGTATAGTGGTATAGTTCAATATAGTAATATATAATGCTAATATTGTGCTATGCTAATAATATAATATATTGTATGTACATACAGCTGCTCTGAGTCCCCTTTGGGGTGAAAAGGGCGGGATATAAATGTAATAAATAAATGTAGTAAATGAATAAATAAATAATTTTAGACTTAGGGTCTCCCAAAGTCTGAAATGACTTGAAGGCACACAACAACAGCAACAATCCTAATTAATTGGCCAGAAGCAGGTCCACACTTCCCATTGAAATCCTGATAGGTTTATGTTGGTTACAATTGTTTTCACTTTTAAATATTGTATTGTTCTTTCATTTTTGTTGTTGTTGTTTTGCACTACAAATAAGGCATGTGCATAGGAATTTGTTCGTTTTTATTTTTTTCAAATGATAATTCAGCCCCTCCACAGTCTGAAGGATTGTGGACTGGCCCTCGGCTTTAAAAGTTTGGGGACCCCTGGTCCAGGGTGTGTCAAGAGTCCTTTGTCAGTTGGAAGCCAGCGTTAATGGTTCAGTTAATCACCCTAATTAGCATTGGAAAGGTTTTGTCTCTTGCCTGGGGGGCATCCTTTGTTCAGTCATTAGCTGTCCTTGGGGCTCCTCTGCCCTCAGAGTGTTGCCTCCCATCTACTGTTTTGATTTTAGAGTTTTTTAATACTGCTAGCCAGATTTTGTTCATTTTCATGGTTTCCTCCTTTCTGTTGAAGTTGTCTGCATGCTTGTGGATTTCAATGGCTTCTCTGTGTAGTCTGACATGATAGTTGTTGGAATGGTCCATCATTTCTGTGTTCTCAAATAATATACTGTGTCCAGGCTGGTTCATCAAGTGCTCTGCTTTGGCTGATTTCTCTGGTTGAATTAGTCTGCAGTGCCTTTAATGTTCTTTGACTCTTGTTTGGGAGCTCCGTTTGGTGGTCCCTATGTATACTTGTCCACAGCTGCATGGTATCCGGTAGACTCCTGCAGAGGAGAGAGGATTTATTGTTTTTGTTATGTGTTTTCATTTTTGTGTCTTGATTTTTTGTTTTGTTTTTTGGGCTTGGTCCCTATGTAAGCTGCCCCGAGTCCCTTTGGGGAGATGGAGGTGGGTAATAATAATAATAATAATAATAATAATAATAATAATAATAATAATATCTGGAACATAAGCTAAGGTTTGGATCTATCCAAGTGTGGGCCCTGTGGAGATTGACTCACATGACTGCTTCTGCAGTCCTGGGGGGGGGGGGGGGTGTCAATCCCCACAGTGATTCCAGTTCTTTGGGCTCTAAGAGCCCAAAGAAGTGGGATGGCTCCTTCATCCTTCCCCACCAGCCCCCCGTTTCCCCTCAAAACCATCCTGGGGGCCTCGCCAGCAGCACAGGACCCTCCGGAGAACACTCCTGGCTCTCAAAAATGATGCATCAGAAGGTGGTAGGAGTCGGAAATCCCCCTCCCTCCCCCCTCATTTTTGAGTGTCAAGAGAGCTCTCCAGAGAAGCATGTGCCACCAACAGGCCCCTCAGGTAAGTTTTAGGGGGGAAATAAGGGGCTGGAGGTGGCTGGAGAGGGCATGTAGCCACCCTTCCTTGCAGGAAAGCGTGGGGTTATGGGCAGGTGTGGAGACTAAATCCTGGGAGGAACTGAGATATGATATCCCATTTCCTCCCAGGATTTAGTGATGTCTGGAAGGGCTCTTAGAAAAATTCCTTTGCTACTGTAATGACATTTTCTAAGTCCTTACCCCTGTGCTCCAAGCTCTGGGAACAGTCAGAAATATTGCTGTGTATGCATGTATTTGACTAAGTCTCTGTGGGATCACCACTTGTGCGTGTTAAGGGAAAAACACTTGGTCAATCACAATTCATAGTTGGGTGATTAGAACAATCAAGGATAACAAGTTTGAAGCACTCCCTGAATGGGGTATAACTTGGGGAATGTTTGTAATGCTTTTTGGGACTTATTGAATCACTTGCTTCAGAACTTACTTGGAGTAAGTTTCTGGCTGAGAGCCTGCTATGCCTGTCTCCTTGCACCATTGAAGAAGAAATCTCCAAAGAAGATGCATGAATTTAATGCAAAGAACTTGTGTGAACAAATGTGAATTTGTTGCTCCAGATTGATTATTTTGAAGCTGGAGTTTTTGTGTTTTTGAAGCTGCTTGTTTAATTTTCTCCTTGACTCTGCTACTTAAGAGTAAACTTTGATTTTTCCATTTTCTTGGCTTGTATTTGCTCATTGTGGATGCACAAAAGGGCTGGATAAGTCTGGACAGGACTGCACCCAGTTTGTTTTTCTACAAACCTGTAACAAGAAATTTGTCAACAGGCTGATCAGAACCAGAAGCCATCTCTGTCTGTGAACTCTCCTCCCCTAACCCTCCCGCTAACACAAGCAGGGAGAAAGTATGGTATATTAACATTGCAGATTGTAACATCACTGCTTCGAGTATTCTTTATGTGCAAGGTCGTGTTGTCCAATAATATGCACAAGAGTCTATCATAGTATCTAAGAGGGCAGCCATACCTTTCTTTGTATTCTAAAAACTGACAAGCATAAGAATATAAGAAATTGATAATCCCAAGCCAAAACTTTGTCCATGGTGAGCAGCAGTCACTCTTCAAGGGCTCAGGCTGGGGCCTTACCTAGCCCAACAAACAATGATAGAGTCTGCAATGTTTTCATGCAAAGCAGGTGCTCTGCCATTCAGCTTTACCTCTGTCTCTCAGGAGGCTATGATGGAGTGGCTAAAGAATGATGATTTTGAGTAGGAAAATACTAAGCAGGTTTTCCTGTAGCATTCCTTTGCTCGTAACTCCGGAGGAGGAGAGGGGGAGGAGGAGGAGGAGTGTGCAATGTCTTATTTCTTTAGGAGACAGAGATGTAAACTTGGAAGCCCCTGATTCAAGTTGTACTTTGCATCAGCAGGAAACCACAGGGAAGCTATTATTTATCAGCCTCGATTTCTCATCTTCCTTAGAATGATACAGGGCTACCTTACAGTATTGTTTTAAAGTTTACTTAGATAAAGTATGCGGAGCATCATGCTCTAGCCCATGGGTGGAATGCTCTTAAAAAAATACCCTTAACATTGCTTGTAACACGTGTAACCAGTTTTATTCCCCTTGTGAAAGAAGGTCTAACAAAATGCTCACTGACGCATCCCCTCCTCCCTCCCTCTCAATACAAATGTGGTAGCTGTGTTAGGCATTTGCAGCTAGAATCCCAGTTTTACAATGTAAAAGTTGCCCCATACCAATCTACCTAGTTATATACTACAAAGTGGCACTAGCTGTACCTGAAAGTCAGTGGAGGAGAAGAACAGGGGATGAGTCACCCAGTCTGTAGGGAACTTGACTTTGCTGTCTCTGATCTTACATTGTTAATTAATGCTTGCTCGATACACAGACCCAGCCGCATTCCTGCCTAGCTGCACTAATATGAGAGCGTTAAATCCAGAGTGTTCGTTCCAACCAAAGAAACTCCCAGATGGAAACCTGCAGCTTTGGTAGAGGCGGCTAATTTATTCTCCCCTTCTCAAAGCTGTCTTGAAAGAGCACCGAGTCTATAAACGTAGCTGCAGCAAAGTGTATGTGATGTCTCCGCAGATGCCTCAGCCAAGCTGCTCTGTGCATGTATCCAGGTCTTTGTCTAATCTCTTCACACGGGGAGCCCGCAACCCTTATGTTGCTGCACAAGACAAGAGTGTTGGTGACTATGATGTCTTTTGGAATCGCTTCTGGCTTCATTACTGGGGGGAAACTTTCCCAGATGAAACAATCTGATTGAGGGCAACAGGCTTCACACAAGAAGTTTGATTGAATTCAAACTATTCTTTCTTATGCTTCATTCTCAAATGGAGGTTGCTGAAAAAGGAATTGTGTGCATACTCAAAGTCTAGGGCAGGGGCATCAGACAGCTGGGGGTAAAGGAAATAGAATATAAGGCAGAGAAATCATCATTCCAGATAAAGTATAGTATGACAATGGCTCCACTAAGCTGGCTGGTGTTCAAGCTGGTTCACTCTCATTCTCTTCTTTCCTTGTGTTCCTGATGCACATGCCGACACTTATAAATAAATGAGGAGAAAATATAGGCATTTTAAATGATTTTCGCCAATACTGCAATTCAGAGCCTGTTTGTTTACTCAGAAGTAAAATTCGCTGTCAGCCCAAAATGCGAGATAATGCAGGAAACCCATGAATAATTTATCTCGTAATACTCTATTTTGTTATTTCTAATTAGCAGCCCCGCACCACTATGTGGATTATCAGGGAAGCAGCACTCTGGGAAAGGGCGTTTAGGTCTTTCCTCTTTTGACCTCATCCAAATCACCCGTTTTTCCACAGACTGATGACAAAGAGAATGAGATTCCAATTTCCTTGTTTTAAAAAATGCATTTGTGTTATCCATTAGCAAAATTAAAAAAAACCCAACACAACAGAATTGGATTTCTTTCCTGAGCTACACATTTCATTCTTTAAAAGTAAGTTTCTGAGTCCTTCAGAATTCTTAGGCTCCACCTATACCGCCATATAATCCAGTTTCTAAATCCAGATTATCTGTTTTGAACTGGATTATATGGCAGTGTAGACTCACATAATCCAGTTCAAAGCAGATAATCTGGATTTTATATAGTAGTGTAGATGGGGCCTTAGATGAAAAGGTGAGGTTGCAGAATTATTTTTACAACAATACCACACCACTATGGCATTTACTTCGGAAAAACAGTGTAGTGGGAAGTTCAGACTGAATTTCTTCAGGACTGAGTTTAGGGTGGGACAGAAGTGGAAGTATTTGGAAATCTAGAGTTCCAAAATGAGGTTTTTAAGCTTCAACCAGAGATGTGGCATTATCAGACTTCAATTGACTGCATGAATTACTTACATCCATCCCCGTGAACAATGAACACTCTGAAAACAAATCAATATGTCAGTGTAGCTGAGTATTACCTAGTAAATACACAGAACTGCAGTCATGCAGAATTCAACATTATGTTATGTTCTACTTCTCATTTATGTGCCTCTGTATGTATACTCTGTTATAGTGCCTCACACATTGCCATAACACTGCTAATTACGCCAAGACATCTGAAGAGAGATAGAAATAACAAGCTACAAATAATAAGTTACTTGTACTCTGCTCCTATCCTTGGCTCCTAAGATGTGCCTAAAAGACACGATAACTTCATTGCTTGTGAAAGTCACTCACATGTTTACTCTGGGAATCGTACACTGGAATTACAGTGTTGAAATGGCTTTTGAAAATATTGTAGGTTATTTGTGAGCAAAGAAAATAAGATCAATTTAGTTTCTCCCTCAGAGGGGCCTAATATTAGCAGCAGTTGTGGCACAACTTTGTCCTTTATTTCCTGAACATTGTTATTATACTGCCACTACCACCATTTTGTACCATTCTCAATGCACTCTTTAGAGTTTCATTGTGGGACATTTTGGAGTTGTGGTAAAAGTGAAATTCACAAAAAAATGCAGAATGTTTGGAGAAAATTTTATAGAATGGCCTTTTGCTTTTATCTGATTAAGAAAAAAAGCATCTCAGAATATTTAATGCATTCTAAGAATTTTTTCAGAGTTGTCATTCTTTAAAATTCAGCATTTTCCCAAGGATCTGTTACTCTTCCACCTCAAAATGTCTTCTGCCACCTTGGTATATGTTTGTAGGAACTATTGTAGGACTCTTTTCAGATCATGTGTTTAGTCTCAGTCTTTGTTCATGTGATTTTTAACCAAGAATCCAAATGATACTGTCCTCATTTTTGTCAACACATTACATTCGAGTACCTTCTACTTTGTTCTGTATCAGGGCCATTTCTCCGTACACTTAAGAAATAATGGCATCACACGTTTCCTCCCTGTGGACAGATAAAGCACTGTTTTTAGGATTTATATAACTTAGAGCTATACCTGAGCAACATTTCGCTCAAATGGGGAGCCTCAGCAAAATCTTATTGTTGTCCATATGGGGAAAGATTCCAGAACAAATAATTAAAGCATGAGTTTGGGAGCACTTGGAAAAAGATCTTGTGCCAGAGCAAAAATGGATTTCTGAAAAACAAGTAATAAGAAACTAATCTAATCCCTTTTGTTGACGGAATTACGAGTGCTGTAGATCAGAAGGAGTCTGTAGCTGTAATGTGTTTTGATCTCAATAAAGCTTTTCACAATGTCCACTGCTGTATCCTTCCAAAATGTGGTAAAATGTGTACTAGATGTGCTCCTTTCAGCTGGATTTGCAGCTGACTGACAGACCCAATTCCAAAACTGTTCACAAGTGATCCTTAATGCCTGGAGGGACATGATAAATAGGATGCTTCAGTGTTACCTCCTGCCCCTGATACTGTTTGGTTAAAAAAAAACCCCAAATCAAACAAAAAACAGATATACAAATATAACATGGGTGGCAGCTGGTTTGACATCAACATGTAACATCATTTAGTAGACCACATGATCAAAACCTGATTCAATATTATGATATGTTGGCAAAACACAGAGACAAATGCAATTATTGGTTGCCTCAACAGAAGTACAGATCAAGTATTCTTGTGCATTTTTTTGGTGATGGTGCCCATTACATTAATCAGATTCTGAATGGGCCAATGGCCTGAAAAATGTTCAGGACCACAGTTCTAAGTGATTATAGCCTGATGTCCAATTTTGTTTTGTGACTAAAGTAGTTCAACAATCAGTATCTGAGCAACTATAGGCATTTCTGATTTAGACAGATTGTTCTTGATCCATTGTAATTCAGCCTCAGACCAATTCAATATTAACAATGCATTGGTCACTTAGTAGGAAATTTACCCAGGACAGACCCTGCCGATCCTTGTGGATTTTTGTTGGCCTTTAATTCCATCCATCATTATATCCATTTACATGAGGAATGGGAAAATTGCAGTCACCGGCTCTATTTTTATTCCTTTCTTGGCCCTTGGACATATCCCTCAAACTCCCAAACCTGCCCATCTTTTAAAAAAAAAGATTCCGGCAAATTTTCACCAACAAATGGTTCCAAACATTCTAAAACTGCCTGAAAATATATCATTTTTTCAATGTATTCTCGAAGGCCGGAATCACTGTGTTGCTGTGAGTCTTTCCTGGACCACCCTGGACCTTGCCTAGTTTCCAACATATCTCACACCTCTGAGGATGCCTGCCACAGATGAGGGCAAAATGACAGGAGAGAAAGCTTCTGGAACATGGCCATACAGCCCAAAAGACTCACAGCAACCTTTCAGTTTTTCCTTCACAAGTAAAGCAGATAAAAATCATCATAAACCAGAAATGGAAGGCATGTGGCATCATTTCTGATTACCAGAACCATGGTAGTGCAGTCCAACATGGGTGCATGGGACAAAAACAGGCTCTCAATGCTGCTCAGTTATCCACTGTGATTTAGACTGATGGACTTGTTCACTGGTTTGGGAGTTAGGAGTTCTGTTCACACTTGAAAGGCATTTTCTGAACTTATTGCTTATTTATTTCAATAATGAAGCATGCTATGAAGCATGGTTGCATGCAGCCCCAAGGATGCCTCTGCATTTACCCCAGCCAGGCCAAAGTACACTGCTAAAACTGGTGGTTAATTATACAGCCAAATTTTGATGTCTTAAAGTAAGCAGTAAATGCTTTTTAAAAATGGGGTTTTGCTATTTGCCACTAAATTTTAGTAGCAACCAATTTAAAACTGGCATTTAATCCTCGTTTTAAGGCTTTTGGGTTGCCATTATAATTTGCAATTCAAAGCAGAAGTGAGAAGCTGGTGGGGAGCTCCCTAGAGAGAGGAGAGAGGCCAGAGAGAGATGTGAGGCTAGCAAGAAACATGGGAATGTGTGAAATGACAGGGTGGAGGCATGGATTCACAATGAGCTCTGTACTTGGATTCCCACCGTTTCTCAGATTTTCTTTCTTCAGTCTCACATCTCATACACAACACAAGTGTCAAACAAATGAGAAGTGATGTTTGATACACACACACACATCCACAAATGCTAATAATTGAA
This sequence comes from Anolis carolinensis, assembly GCF_035594765.1. Lineage (NCBI taxonomy): Eukaryota > Metazoa > Chordata > Lepidosauria > Squamata > Anolidae > Anolis > Anolis carolinensis. The sequence goes on from NC_085844.1 coordinate 133,510,786, forward strand.
TGGTCTTACCAAATGGTAATGGAATGGGTAATAAAATATTGTATATTACCTTCAGAGTATGTGCATATGTTATATGCTGCTGCTTAGGTCCCCTCATAGAGGATCTGTAGGGTCTTAGGGAAGAATGTTGCTCTAAACCAGAATCGGGTAACTGTCAGACTATAGGGAACTACATGGGGCCCCTGGTGGCACAGTGTGTTAAAGCGCTGAGCTGCTGAACTTGCGGACCAAAAGGTCCCAGGTTCAAATCCCGGGAGCGGAATGAGTGCCTGCTGTTAGCCCCAGCTCCTGCCAACCTAGCAGTTTGAAAAAATGCAAATGTGAGTAGATCAATAGGTACCGCTCTGGCAAGAAGGTAACAGCGCTCCATGCAGTCATGCCAGCCACATGACCTAGAGGTGTCTATGGACAATGCCATCTCTTTGGATTAGAAATGGAGATGAGCACCAGCCCCCAAAGTCGGTCACTACTGGACTTAACGTCAGGGGAAACCTTTACCTTATAGGGAACTATATTAGTCTCGCAGGAGACCATGGAGAACATTATCATCTTCCACACAAATATTCCCTCTAAGATGTTGTTGTGTGTCTTGTATGTATTTTATTTTGTTTTATTGTAATTATTTGTGTTTGGCCCCATGTTAGCCACCCTGGGACCCTTCAGGGAGATGGAGGCAGAGTACAAAAATAAAGTTGTTATTATTATTATTATTATTATTATTATTATTATTATTATTATTATTACTAAGACATAATATCATTTTCAATATGTTGTGTGGTTCAACATGGCCATTGTATTTATTCCTACTCCTTTTACAGCAATGGTTCTTAATCTGTGGATCTCCAGATTGAAAATGTGGTTTTTGAATAATTAGCTGCACTTTGTCCATACAGTCCTATTCGCCCAGCCGGCCCCTAGCACTTTACCCCACTCTGGTTCAACTATTCATGTTGCACAAGTCTTCCCCTCCCATGTAATCCTAAACAGCCCCACTCCCTTGCCTAACTGCTTTGATATGTGGTTATTTAAAGTTTTTTAAATTGTTTGGCTTTTTCTATGTATTTTAATGTTGTAATTTGTACTATTTTATGTATATGTCAACTGTTGTTTTTAGGGCTTTGTCCCCATGTGAGCCGCCCTGAGTCCCCTCGGGGAGATGGAGGCGGCATATAAGAAATAAATTATTATTGACGCAATGACGTTGTATGACACAGCAAACAAGATAGATATGCTGGATTTCGTTTCACAAAATCACAAGTCGAACACTTCCCAAGTGTCTAGGACTGTGTGATGTATTTTCGGATGATGCGTGCAGGTCCCAGCAGGGTGGCCTTTTGCAGTTGGCAGATCGTAATTTTGTCAATGTCTATTGTTTCCAAATGCCGGCTGAGATCTTTTGGCACGGCACCCAGTGTGCCCATCACCACCGGGACCACCTGCACTGGTTTCTGCCAGAGTCTTTGAAGTTCAATCTTGAGGTCCTGATAGCGGCTGAGTTTTTCCTGTTGTTTTTCATCAATACGACTGTCACCTGGGGTGGCAACATCAATTATCCAAACCTTGTTCTTTTCCACAACTGTGATGTCTGGTGTGTTGTGTTCCAGAACTTTGTCAGTCTGGATTCGGAAGTCCCACAGTATCTTTGCGTGTTCATTTTCCACGACCTTTGCTGGTTTGTGATCCCACCAGTTCTTTGCTGCTGGCAGGTGGTACTTGAGGCATAAGTTCCAATGGATCATTTGGGCCACACAGTTGTGTCTCTGTTTGTAGTCTGTCTATGCAATTTTCTTACAGCAGCTGAGGATATGATCAATGGTTTCGTCAGCTTCCTTGCACAGTCTGCATTTTGGGTCATCAGCTGATTTTTCGATCTTGGCCTTAATTGCCTTTGTCCTGATGGCTTGCTCCTGGGCTGCAAGGATCAGGCCTTCTGTCTCCTTCTTCAGGGTCCCATTTGTGAGCCATAGCCAGGTCTTCTCCTTATCAGCTTTTCCTTCAATTTTGTCAAGGAACTTTCCATGCAGTGTTTTGTTGTGTTTTGTTGTTATTATTATTATTATTATTATTATTATTATTATTATTATTATTGACACAACAACTTTGTATGACATAGCAAACAAGATAGATATGCTGGATTTCATATCATCATCATCATCATCATCATCATTATTAGAAACACAACAAGATGAGTCCACAGCAGACACTCTGCTGGCTGTTGTATTGGATCATACGTTGGACACTTCCCAAGTGTCTAGGACTTTGTGATGTATCGGCGAATATTGCGTGCAGATCCCAGTAAGGTGGCCTTCTGCAGCTGGCAGGTGGTAATTCTGTCAGCGCCGATTGTGTTTAAGTGCTGGTCAAGGTCTTGAGGCACTGCACCCAGTGTGCCGATCATCACTGGGACCACCTTGACTGGCTTGTGCCAGAGTCTTTGTAATTCGATCTTTAAGTCCTCATATCGTGTCAGCTTTTCCAGTTGTTTCTCCTCAATCTTGCTGTCACCTGGGATTGCAACATCGACAATCTATACTGTGTTTTTTAAGACGATAGTGAGGTCAAGAGTATTGTCTTCCAAAACTCTGTCTGAATTCGGAAGTCCCAGAATAGCTTTACATGTTCATTCCCTGTAACTTTTTCCAGCTTGTGATCCCACTAGTTCTTGGTTGCAGGCAGATGGCACAAGTTCCAATGAATCATCTGAGCAAAGGTGTTATGCCTCTGCTTGTAGTCTGTCTGTGCGATCTTCTTGCATTATTATTATTATTATTATTATTATTATTATTATTATTTGGATTTCAACTCCCAGAAATCCTAACAGCTGGTAAAGTAGCTGGGAGTTGTAGGCCAAAACATCTGGGGATCCATAGGTTGAGAACCACTGTTTTACAGTCTGCTTCTAAGGTCTGTGGTTTCTCTAGAAATGTCATATAGATGAATTACCCCCTAAACCAGCATACAAGCTCTAAGTGGATAAACTAAGACTCAACTTATACCTACATACCAGTTTCAAACTCACACCTAATACTGATTCCTGATGCTCTTGCTGTAACTGTGTATTGCAAATAATTCAGCTCTGTACCTAGTCTGCCCTAAAGGCACATAATGTTTCCAATTTGTGTGTTTCTTGTTTCAATTTTCCATTTTTCTTGGTGATATCAGAAACCTGCTCTTTCACCCATTTCATGGATGTTCTTTGAAATACTGAAATGCCCACATTTGTTTTTGAGTAGTAGCTTAATGGTAATTCATGGGGAATCTTTCCAGTTTGTGTGGCTGCGTCTCCTTTTTGGATATATAGTGCCTGTGTCAGAGGCATCCCAAAGAGAAAACCTGAGTTTAGAGATCTTTTCAAAAAGAAGGGGCATTAACTTGTTTAGCATATTTGGTGTCTGAGGAAGCACATTATAAAGTCTACCCCCTTTTCACTTCATCTGTAATAACAATAGAATGTAGGATTAAGAAGTTCTGATCTCATGTCTTTTCAGAACTTTCTTGTCCCTGTTCAGAATCTTCTTGTGTGCCAACATTGAGGACTCTTACAGTCCTTTTCAACAAAGCATTGAGCTCTTCAAGGAAAAATATGTTTCATGAGAGCTGCACTCTTCACCATACTCTCACTCTTCTAGGGACAGCATGCCCTTTCTCTGTCAGAGGGGATTGGAGAAACAGAGTTTTCACTCACCAGATCTAACTTTCCTATTTTGCCCAAGAATAAACTCATCTGAACAATCACATTTTGATAAGAATGTAATGAAGCATTTTCTTTTTCTTCCCACTTTTATCATTTCTTGGGTGGTAACCAAAGGTTAGTCTGAACTCTCAGCACTGAGTTAAAACTGTGGAGAAAAGGAATGCTCGATATGATCACATTTCTTAAAGTGGCTTCTACCATCCTCAGATGTTAGGTTTTGATGGGTTGTTTTTGAAGTAGAGTAAGTTTTTTGTCATACTTTTCGGCATGCCTTCCTGGTCAATTTAAGTTGTGAATTTTCATCTGCATTTTATCTGTGGATTTTAACTTGTATATGAATTTTGTTGTATGTCTTTTAATAATTTTTTAATTCTTGTTTTAATGATGTTGTATCCCACCTCAAATCACAGGGAGAGGTAGGTAATATATTTGTTGTTGTTGTTATAGTTATGATTATTATTATTATTATTTCCCCTGGAGAATGGTGGATACCACTATACTGTATAGGGCATGAGGGATGCAATTTGCAATATACAATTCCTTTCTCTTTCTATGATGTGCTCCCCACCCAGATTGAAAGGTAACCAGTTTAGAAAATCATAAGGAATATTCACTTAGAAATCTGGTTTCAGGCTTGGTTATGAAACAAAGAACTTTGGTTGTCTTAGTGAATGACCTACCCAAGGAAACTGACAGTGTGTGTGTGTGTGTGTGTGTCCATTAGTTCTGCTGGACCACCTTATTATATGGCATATTCATCTTTTATCTCAAGTTTTTAAATACATTTGTACATTTTAAAATTATCGGGTCATCATCTTTATACAATTCTATTTTTTCTCCAAATTCTTCTTGGCTAGGTCTCTCATTTTGACTAAATATATTCTTAAGTTGTATATAAGCAAGTTAGGGCCCTTCCACACAGCCATATAATCCAGAATATCAAGGCAGAAAATCCCACAATATCTGCTTTGAACTGGATTATCTGTGTCCACACTGCCATATATTCCAGTTCAAAACAGAAAAATTGGATTTTATTCAGCTGTGTGGAAGGGACATCAGCTAAGGTCTTTGACTTTCTTGACAATCCTCTCATCTGTCATCTATCTTTTTCATCATGCAAGAGGGTTACAAAGACAGCATTTTCTGTTCAGGAACCATCATTTTCTGCTCAGAAAATAATATTTCTGTACATGAAAATACAACATTTTGCATATAATTAGTTTTAAACTGAATAGTCCGGTTTTAAATATTTGTTCCCACTGAGAAGGATATTGCTACAATTACTTCTTGCTCCTTCAAAAATGAGATTAGTAAAGAATTACGTATCCATATAATTGCAATTTCTTTGTCTTTTAACAGTAGCCTACTTGGAGAACAATTGTTGAACACTTAAGGATAATTGTTGAAAAGCAGGCTATACATTTGACAATTAAATGAAACAACCTACTTCTGCCTATGCAGCTCTGGGGACAAACCAGTAGCATAGCCTTAGGCAGGTAGGAAAAGGAGGAAAAGGTCTGTTATGTTACCATCTGGAGCAGGGAAAAGGCACAAAATCATAGGTAAAAGTGCTGTCAAGAATGTAAGCTTCAGAGCCATCCAACTCCCCCCCCCCCCCCTAGAAAAACTAAGCAATAACAAATCTACCATGCATTCTAATTCTTATTAAAATAAATAATCAAACTGTCCTGGACATATATTTTAATACATATAACCGATAAAAGAAGAACTATGTAAAAACTATTCAGAAATTTAAATGCATATAAGCTATATAGCAGCATTCCTTTGTTCTAACGCTTTCTCTCATAGTATTTCAGCACTAAGCATTCAATTCAGCTTGACTTCATTGTCTCCTAAAAATAACCACTGCTCTTTTTCTACCTGCTTGTGAGTTAATAATCATGGTTGACTTGTATATAATAATGGCATTCCACATTCCTCTAAAAACAATCCCCAACTGATCATTTTGTTTCACATTATATTTTCTGGTTGATTGCTCCTTCAGGTTAGAGTTAGTGATGGGTGAGTTGACCCTGTCATAATATATAATTTGCCAACCAAGGTAGAAATTCAACATTTTAAGTTCAAGCAGAAGTTTTCAGTTATTACGAGATCTTGAAGCAGCGAATTACATTTTACAGTAACACAGGGTGGTCTGAAAGTATTTTTTTAAACCATTTCCAATGGGAGCATTGGTCTTTTTTTGTACTTCTTTTGGAGACATCTGTCACAAGGAAAGAGATATGTGTTGAAAAATAAAATAGTTGTGAAATAGTTTATTTCTGAGTCTGTTTCCCACATAGTCTCCAGTGTGTTAACAAGAGTAATGTGACTGCTTCTAACTGTGAGTGGTCTCCTTCATTTTGCATCTTTTCACCTTAAACATTGCTACTTCTTTCGCTTTTACTATACATCAAAGCTGTGTTTCTAGGTCATCAGTTCAGGAAGACCCCAGGCCAAAACCCGAGACCCAGGGACGGGCCCCTAGGGATGTCACAAGAGGTGGGCGCTGCTGATATGGTCAAGCAATGGTACATTAAGCATTAACCATAGATGCTCGGGATCTGTCATTCAAATAAAAAAAATCAAAGTGCAACCAATGAAAAATATTTCTGTGACTGGGAATTCTGTTGTCTAAGCTCTGCACTAGAGAGGGGGAAAACAAGTAAAGCTTTTTCAAGCACTTTTAAAAACAATATTGCAAGCATGGATTGTAGGCTTATATGTCATGCTTCAACCAAATAAACTTTAGATAAAGAAAAAAAAAGATTTCACAAACTGCTATATAACCTGATTGTTTAATCCTACCTCATCCTCAGAATAATCAAATATTGGGATGGGATAGGGAGAAGATGAAACACTGCTGCTCAATTTACAGGGCAACCTTATCTATTATGTCTACTCAGCAGAAGGTTCTATTAAGTCAAATGAGACTTACACTTTGAAAAGACTGATAGTAACACAGAGTGGTATATTGTAGGCATGGTTTCAAAATTTTCTTTTGGAAAGGGAGATCAATGGATAAAGTGTTGGCGAAGCAAAGATTTATTTTATCATGTTGGAAGCGAATTGAGGCCAGTCACTTCTGATTTGAGAGAATTGTCCATCTTTTCAAAGACGCTGACCAGAGGATACCCAGATGTCTTACCATCCTGCAAGGGGCTTCTCTCATGTCCTTACATGGGAAGCTAGGGCTGACAAAACGGGAGCTCATCCTGTCTCACGGATTCAAACAGCCAACTTTCAAGTCAGCAGTTCAGCTGACACAAGGGTTTAACCCATTGCGCTATTGTGGCTCCTCAAACAAAGTTGGAATGAAAGGGAAGAAAAGCATATATCGATAAAGAATGGAGAAGTAAGAGCATGAGTGGAACCAGAGAAGGTGGGATAAGATGGAAGCAACTAGGGAATGTGAGGAGGGGATCATCATAGGCTATCACTCGTGGCCACGTATGATTGCCTTCCAAATGTAGGGTCTTGGGGGTGGGTCTGTAGGTGACTGTAGAGGCCGATTCTTGATCTGCATGTTATTTTGCAATTAGGAATTCAATTTCCAGATGGAAGGCAACCCCATCAAGGGTTGTCTTGACATGCTTTCCTCTTGACACATTTCTCCCTTTTGCCCTCCATGTGTGCCTCTTTTACACAATTACACAACACCTTTGGTCACAGCTGACCAAAGAGGAGGGGGCACATAGACACATACACACAAATTGGGGAGGAGGGGGAGAGAGAGAAGAACAGAATTTTCATGGTGGTGATATGGGAATGCAGAATGAGAAAGACTGCATATGTATGGAGGAAGAAGAGAAACACATTTGAGGTGAAAGGAAAAACTAGAAAGAAAAGGGAATACAAGTGAAAGAGGGAGAGGCTCTCACAGGCCACATCTACACTGCATTATATGAATTTCAGATTGCATTATATAGCCTGAGAAGTGCTGAGCTGGCGTGAATGAGAAAAACCACAAATGCAGAAGGTGGAAAGGTGGTGAGGTGCAGGCCTACACAAGACACAATCCATGGGCCAGATGCAGCACCTGATAGGACTCTATTTGGCCTGTGACCAGTCCCAGGCTGTTGCCCCATGAGGCTATGAAGGGTCGGTTAATGGACCAGGGAGCTCTGGTTCTTTCTTTCCTGCCCAGTCCCTCCACAGCACTTGAGTGAGGGAAGAGAGAAAGCAGCTACTGGGGGGTGGGTGTCCAAAAACAAGCCGGGGCATGGGGGGGGGGAGGATGCTCCGAACACAGAGAAGCCAAAACATACCACCACTAGCACTGCATAATAATAATAATAATAATAATAATAATAATAATAATAATAATAATAATAATCAACTTTATTTATACCCCACCACCATCTCCCCACAGGGACTTGGGGCGGCTCACATGGGGCAAGGCCCAACCAGCACAATTTACAAAAACAGCATAAATACATTGAACAATATACAAAAAAAAACCCCAACACAGTAAGACAATAAAACAAGAGTTAATACAGCAGTGATAATATCAATCAACCATCAAGTACAATTCAGTCGACTTCATTGGGGGGGGGGGGGGGGGAGGACTGCAACAGCAATATAAAAATAACATCATCAGTTAAAATACCAGAATAAAAGGGACCTAATAAAATTCAGGATAGAGTTATAATGCCAACTGAGGCTGGTCATCCAGTGACAGGTCTCACTAAAGGCCAACCTAAACATCCAGGTCTTCAGTTGTTTCTTGAAGGAGGATAGAGCACATTTACTCATACACACACCAGCACAGTTTGGCCATTCCAGTTCCTAATACCTGCCACCCAGTGTTATGTGTGTGGCACTCCTGGATGGAGACTGAAATGCCTTTCCTCTTTCCTCTTACACCCTGTCAGAGGCATACTTTCTCCTGCATTTTCCTTCCAAGGGTAGCTTCTTTCCTCAATTACCATCTCTGTACCAAAATGAGAAGGAGAAAGCACAAAAAAAATCAGAAGAACAGGAAGAGTCTAAGTAGAGTTGAGTCACCACAAGGTTAAGCAGAAGTGGTAGGGCCATGCTTGCCTTTGCTTGCCTGGACCAGAAATCAGTGAGGGACTTAGTTGGAAGCAAAAGGTTTTGGTTACTTCTGGAGAAGGGGGAAAAGTTCTTCCTTCCCTAATCCCTGAAAAACAGATTACAGGTTGAGGATCCCTTATAAAAATGCTTGGTACTAGAAGTGCTTTGGATGTGTGGTTCCTTCCTTCCTTTCGGATTCTGGAATGCAGCCTCTAGTCTGTTTTCTGTTTGGTCTGTTACTACTGCCAAGTTGTGTAAACCTGGTGTGGAGGAAAGGATAAAGCCTTTTTGCTCTGTCTCACATAGAAAAAGGCTTATAAATTTTAGTAACATCACATAAAGGAAAATGAGGAACAAGGAAAGGGGGGAGTTTGGTTTCCATCCAGCTGTGCCCTTTAATAATCACATTCTATTAAATAAACAATTCTACAGTCCTTTCAGAAAAAAATGGAATTGAAATAAGCTGTGACGGTCTATAAGTTAAAAGTTCAGTATATAGATGTCCAGGACAAATAGCAGCAGGTATACTTACTGTTTGTACTTATCAAATATTGTTTATTTAGAGAACCAACTTTACACATTTGCAGAAATAAAAACTAAATGGAAAATATGGCTTGTTCATATAGCCACACCTGTTCAAAACATAGGCTTGCTAAATTTAGGGTCATAAAAATCTTTTACAAATGTATGCTGATTTTCTAGAAATTTGGCAGTCAAAATCCAAAAATGACCTCAGATTTGCTCTATCACATTGAGGTTTATCACAATTTGCTCTGATTTTTTTCATGTTTGAATATCTGACTGAAATAAATCAGTAATAAAATTTATGAAATAATGGTGCAATGTGACATTTCTTTTAAATTCAGCATCCGAAAATGTATTTAATACAGTTTTGGATGATGTGTTTTTAATCATTGTTTTAATTGTTTTTATTTGTTTTAATTCTTGTTTTAATGTGTTTTTAGCAATTGTATGTTTTTAAAGCATCACATTGTTGCCGATATGTGAAGCCGCTCTGAGTCCCACTTGGAGTTGAGAAGGGCGAGGTACAAATGTGGTAAATAAATATAATATAATATTGAAAGATTTTCCATTGCAGACCTGTGAATTTTTCTGTGTACATTTACAAGTATAATTATTACAAGTGTTGTTGAATAGCTGAATTTGGGCAGAAGATTTCTTTAACAGAATTGGAAAAGCCTGTGTCTTTGTAAAAGGCTGTGTTGATCTTACAATTTGAGACTGATCCTAAGCATACTTGTCCAGAAGTTTTCACTGGCTGATCTCTCTTTCGGCTTTATCTACGGTATGTCAAGGAATGATCATGAAGATAGAATGAGGAAAACATCTATAGACTTCATCAGACATTCTTCAGGCTCCTTTTCCATGCGCTTAGGAAATGAAGCCCATGGGAGTCCCACAGAGGCCATCACATGATGTGAGGGCACTTCCGGTCGGAATTCGTGGAGCTCCTTTTCCTAAGTACATTGAATGGAGCCTGAAGCCCATCTTCAGGAGTTGGGTATTACCCGACTCCAAACAGGTTTCAGATAGGTGAAAGTGGGGGAAAGACAGGTACAGACATAGGATGGTTGGCCATCCCTCAATACGGGAAAGATGGGAGGGAATAGGGTAAGATGGTTTCCTCCACTCCCCCCCCCCCCGGTTCCTCCTAACTCTGATTTATTTATTTATGTATTTACTACATTTATATGCCACTATTCTCATCCTGAAGGGGACTCAGAGCGACTTACAAGGAGATAATCATTACATGCCGCACAAACATACAGCCAATAAATAAACAAATTCATGAAAACCAAAAAGTTCAAAACATATAACACACAATTAAAACCAATTATTAAAATTACGTAATCCAGGTTCATAGTCCAAAGCTGTTCCAGTAGTCATTGTACTATTTCATAATCACCCATTGAACTGAAATCATATAATTGCACATAATCACTTATTGCACTGAAAGTTATTGCTTGAAAGCTTGGTCCCACATCCACATTTTCAGTTTCTTTTTGAAGGTCAGGAGGGAGGGAGCTGATCTGATTTCACTGGGGAGGGAGTTCCTCAGCCTAGGAGCCACCACTGAGAAGGCCTTGTCTTTCGTCCCCACTAACCGCACCTGCGAAGGAGGTGGGATCGAGAGCAGGGCCTCCCCAGAAGATCTTAACTTCTGAGATGGTTCACAGAAGGAGATACGTTCAGACAGGTAAGCTGGACTGGAACCATTTAGGGCTTTATAGGCTAAAGCCAACACTTTGAATTGTACTTGGTAGCCGACTCACAGCCAGTGGAATTAACGTAACACGGGGGTTGTGTGCTCCCTATACGGTGCTCTGGTGAGGAATCTAACTGCCTGTTGGACCACTTGAAGCTTTTGAACAGTCTTCAAAGGCTGATGAAATCCTTAGTCTTGTTCATTGGCTGGAAAGACAAGATATAAAGACAAAACTTATTAAAATTAGGTTTTAACTGCTGTTTTCATATGTGGAGTTTTCCTGGGATTTTATGTCAGCATTTTTTTTGTTTTATGGAGGCATTGAATGTTTGTTGTTGTATGTTGGAATCTGCCCTGAGTCCCCTTGGGGAGACAAGGCGGAATATAAATAATAATAATAATAATAATAATAATAATAATAATAATAATTGACACAACAAAATTGTATGACACAGCAAACAAGATAGATATGCTGGATTTCGTATCACAAAATCACAAGTCAAACACTTCCTAAGCGTTTAGGACTTTGTGATATATTTTCGGATGATGCGTGCAGATCCCAGTAGGGTGGCCTTTTGCAGTTGGCAGATCGTAATTTTGTCAATGTCTATTGTTTCCAAATGCCGGCTGAGATCTTTTGGCACAGCACCCAATGTGCCGATCACCACCGGGACCACCTGTACTGGTTTCTGCCAGAGTCTTTGAAGTTCAATCTTCAGGTCCTAATAGCAGCTGAGTTTTTCCTCTTGTTTTTTTTATCATTTTGACTGTCACCTGGTATGGCGACATCAATGATCCAAACTTTTTTCTTTTCCACAACTGTGATGTCTGGTTTGTTGTGTTCCAGAACTTTGTCAGTCTGGATTCGGAAGTCCCACAGTTTCTTTGCGTGTTCATTTTCCACTACCTTTGCAGGTTTGTGATCCCACCAGTTCTTTACTGCTGGCAGGTGGTACTTGAGGCATAAGTTCCAATGAATCCTTTGGGCCACATAGTTGTGCCTCTGTTTGTAGTCAGTCTGTGCGATTTTCTTACAGCAGCTGAGGATATGATCAATGGTTTTGTCAGCTTCCTTGCACAGTCTGCATTTTGGGTCATCAGTTGATTTTTCAATCTTGGCCTTAATTGCATTTGTTCTGATGGCTTGTTCCTGGGCTGCAAGAATCAGGCCTTCTGTCTCCTTCTTCAGGGTCCCATTCATGAGCTATAGCCAGGTCTTCTCCTCATGATCCATGATGTTGATGATGATGATGATGATGATGATGATGATGATTAAAATTTAAAAAATGGCATTTAACATTGTAAGGGGTATGGGAACAATTATGAACAGAGAACATGCATGCTCAATCCAAAAATGAGTTCTTTGGGCCTGTTGACTATAAAAACAACTCTTGTGGACAGGATAGACTGATGAGTTAATGAATGGCTTAGAAAAAAGCAAGATTCATTTCTAAGGTAAGAAACTACTGTTTTCTTTAAGTAGCAATAGTAAGAGTACGAATGTCAAAACATATCCATCTTTCCCACACTGAAGCACACATAATGAGTGTGGGGGAGGGGGAAGTAAGATTCCCCTCTCTGTTTTTTACATTTCTATTTTATTCTGTTATTTGTGATTATTTTTTTTATTTCCCACAACAGTATCCCTCCTCACAAGTTAGCAAAAGTGGGACAGATTTTTAAAGAGTGCCAGGCTCCCATTCACCTTGTCAATTTCAAGTATAACGCTTCCCACTGATTTTCCAGTGATTTTGCCAGGATGGTGGTATCTCAAATTCTCCCTGGCCTGAAAAAAAAGCAATTTTAAGGGTACTGACAACAAGCAGCCATTCACTGTTCGCTCCTCTTCTCTTTTTCATTCATTCATTCATTCACTTTCTGAAAAGGAGAGTTAAAATAGAAAATATGCATTAACATAACAATATTACATGATAATAATGGCTTACTATATGATTTGCACTAGCCGTGAAGTGCTACGACTGACACACAAGAATTATGCTTTTCTCACAGGTGGAAACCTCCTCCATGATAATTAGCCTGGTGTTAACATGGCTGTATTTCAGATGGTCAACGAGGGTCATTGTGTTCATTGAAGCAACACGGGTGAGCTGTAATTATTTCACCAGTGCTTATGGTGCCTATGGTTATCTTTGTGTTTTGAAATCTAATTTTACCACTATTCTTAGATTTATTTTGATATAAGTTTTAATTAATTAACATTTCTGATAATATATTTTTTTCTTTTCATCTATACATACATATATACATGTATATATCCATTCAAAATAGGACTGAGGTGACACAGCAGGTTTAACCACTAAGCTGCAGAACTTGCTGACCAGAAGGTCAGCAGTTCGAATCTGTGGGACGTGGTGAGTTCTTGTTGCTAGCCACAGCTTCTGCCAACCTAACAGTTTGAAAACATGCAAATGTGAGTAGATCAATAGGTACCACTTCAGCGGGAAGGTAACGACATTCCATGCAGTCATGCCGGACACATGACCTAGGAGGCATCTACGAACGATGCCGGCTCTTCGGCTTAGAAATGGAGATGAGCACCAACCCCCCACAGTTGGAACGGACTAGACTTAATGTCAAGGGGAAACCTTTATAATAACTTTATTTTTATATCCCGCTCCCATCTCCCCAATGGAATTCAGGGCCAACAAGCCCAACATCATCATACATTAAAATACAGTCATGATTTAAAACAATATAAAACAGTAAAAACAGTATAAGACAGCATAAAACAGCATAAACATACCATGTCCTTAGAACCTAGGGCATAGTACAAAATATGTAAGGGTGAGCTTGTGCAGACTCTACGTGAGGCTCGAGGATAATAATATAGGGCGATTTTATCCACTCAAAAGAAAATCATGCAATGTCCACTAAGACTTTGCTCTTGTTATGTGCTTCTGAGTCATCTCCGACGTATAGTGACCCACATGTGAGATTTTCTTGACCAATTTTTATGCAGAGGAGGTCTATTGTCCTCCTCTCAACCTGAGGGAATGTGCCTTGCCCATTGCCAAGACCACCCAGTGCATTTCAATTGTTGAGCGGGGATTCAAACTCTAGTCTCGTTGAGTCCTAGTCCAACATTCCAACCACTAGGGCATACCAGCTATCCCAGTGAAACTTACTCCCTAATAAATGAGCTTGGAATGGGAGCCTTAATTGGAAAGTTGCTAGCGGTTTTGAAGGTCATCTGCAATGGAAAGTTGGGATATACATTTTCCATATCACTCAACAATTCCCTTTTTGTTGTATCATCTAGTTTCCATCATTGCCTTGAGGCCGTTACTGGATGGTTGCGTGCCAGCAGGTTGAGGGTGAATCCGGCGAAGACAGAGATCCTTTGGCTGGGCCGTCCAGGTGGGAGGGAGATCCAGCTGCCTACCCTGGATGGCGAGACACTACGTCCGTCATCTTCTGTAAAAAGTCTTGGTGCTCACAATGGAGGCCCAGGTCTCTGCTGTGAGCAGATCTGCGTTTTTCCATCTACGTCAGGCTAGGCGACTGGCTCCCTACCTATCTAGGAACGACCTGACTACGGTGATCCAGGCGACGGTCATCTCGAGGCTCGACTACTGTAACGCCCTCTACATTGGCCTTCCTCTGTCAATGATCCGGAAACTGAAGCTGGTGCAAAATGCGGCGGCTCGTCTTCTCGCTGGGGTGCCGGCGAGGTGGCGTATCACCCCAATTCTACAACAGCTGCACTGGCTACCGATTGAGTACCAGATTACTTTCAAGATACTGGTTCTAACCTTTAAGGCCTTGCATGGTTTGGGGCCGGCGTACCTGAGGACCTGCTTATCCCCCTACCAACCCCAGAGATTACTTCGGTCCGAAGACCAAAATTTGCTTGAAGTCCCTAACATACGGACTTATCATTTGTCTTCCACTAGGCAGAGAGCCTTCTCAATTGTAGCCCCTCATTTATGGAATGCCTTGCCAGTTGAAACCCGAACTATCCGAGACCTACTTGCCTTTCGGAAAGCCTGCAAAACCTTGCTCTTCCGACAAGCTTTCAATGGGTGAAAAACTCGGGGCTATGTCTGTTTTTATTGTTGTTTTATTGTTGTTATTGTTATTTTAAAGCTAAGTGTATTGTTTTAATCTATTTCTGTAAACCGCTCCGAGCCAAACTGGGAGTAGCGGTATACAAGTCTAATAAATAAATAAAAGCCACTTTTTTACAAATTCCATTAACCCAGTGGTTCTCAACCTGTGGGTACAAATATGTTTTGGCCTTCAACTCCCAGAAATCCTAACAACTGGTAAACTAGCTGGGATTTCTGAGAGTTATAGGCCAAAACACCTGGGGGCCCACAGGTTGGGAACCACTGCATTAACCAATGCAAACAGACAATTAGGACCAGAGTACAATCATTATTTGCAGCTGCCTGTATTTGTGGATCTGACTACCCTGAGAAGCTTCACCAAAGCTGAATAGGCTACCTGCCTTGTGTCTTTGCCATGGTTTTTTTTTCATCTTTTAAAAATCCCTATGGTTTTTACATCTGTTTTCATGCAGATTGAAATGGGCAACAAATGTTTTTAAACAACTGTAACTACAGCAGAACATTTTAAAGTTTCGAAAGTTCATGAATTTTTTTGTCTCAAGGTCTGAGCTGTGGCAGTAAAAAAAAAAAGCATCAAATTGCTCTTCCAATGTATGCTGATAGAGAAAGCCTTTTGTAAAAAATAAATAAAAATCCTCTACTTGGAAGTGGCATGAGTGCCTCTTGTCTTCTATCAGTGACTCTACTTCTTCTTTCCCTGTCTAAAATTGTGATATTTTGAAAATATTTCAAAGTTCCCCTTAAAAGCCTAGCTATGCTCAACTCAAGGTCCCCTTTTCTGGTGCTGAAGTGCAGACTCTATAGTTACATCACTAAAAGTAAAACACGATTTCTAGTTTACAGCTCCTAATTTGTGAGTCACGACCCACTTTAAAAAAAAAACAATTTTCTGCCCTTTACTTCTTTCTTGTTACTTCGAAAATTGTACTTAGGTTTCAGAGCAGTCAGTGCTTCTCCGCAACATGGCAGCATGAGTGCTGGGTCCCTGTTGCAAGAAGCCACTCATCAGAAGGAAGGAAAACAACCTTTAGATGTCCAAAAGATAAGCAAGCTACAAAAGAATCGCAAGCATGCTGGCAGGGAATCAGGCTGGTTTGTGTTTCCTTGGTCCTACAAAGGCATTGATTTGTTACAGAGATGTATATATCATAGTGAAGACACTTGTTAACTCTAACCGGAACCAACAGGGTTATTCAAGTTCAAAAATCAGAGCATTCATTCTCATTAAATTCCTTGGATCAGAGTATTCAGTTTTTAAAATGAATATTCACATAAGAATTCACACCCTTTGAGAAACTTTTCAGGCTTTGTGTAATTTGCATAATTTGTAGTTTGCAATTCATTCATTTGTAATTCATTAGTTCATGGCTTTGCAATTTGTAATTCATGACTTTGCAATTCACACATAGCTGATGACTGCAACTTGCTATTTTTATATGTACAAAATAACATACTTATAATGCGATGCAAAATCTTGTTAATTAAATGATGCAATACCATGTGAATAGAACAAAAAAAGACTAAATGGTATAAATGAAATAATGAACTCGTGAGAAGTGGTCTCCTTTATAAATTCTGGGAACAGTCCATCGAGAAGGAATCCAGCACATGCTCCACTGAAATTAATAGGGGACTGCACAAAAACACAATAATTGTTCAAAGGCATTTCTGGCAGCAGAAACCCAACTGAATCACACAGTTTGATTGCAGTATTTAACTGATAGAGTTACAAGTCAAGAAAGAGGTTTGGCTATTTATATATTTTAGCCTTTTTGAGCTAAGGAGAGAATATCTGCCAGGAACTCTTTCTTTTATTGTTATTATTGCTCCATCTGGATATTGATAATGTTTGTATCTCTCTCTTTTGTCATTTTGTTCTTTATGGCAATTAATTTTGTGCCTATATTTACTAACTTAATTGTAGTTATTTTTGTTCACAGTCTGACTTTTAGGCTGGTAAGTAAGTCAACAAATGATCGATGTAAATCAGATACAAAGTACAAACTAAAGGCATCATTAAGAACAAGTAGGCTTCCCTTGGAACATGGGAGGCTTCCTGTGTTCTGTAGAAAACCATGAGGCCAAGTCATGAGGCGACACTTCCCCACATGAGACCTCATCCATGTGATGAGATCCTAAGACTTAGAAAGACAGCCATGAAAGGGTGTGCAATTCAGTCAAAAGGCATCCTGTTTTTTATTGGCTGAGAAACAGAGAGAGATAAACTTCAACTCCCATCATGCTCCGAGAGGAACTTTTCAATGGCCACCCTATGCAAGGGCTGCTGGGAAAGCGAGTTCCCAGGCCCCCTCTAGAGGAGGAGGGAACTTTCCAAGAAAAAAATGGACGGAGGCTGCTTTTGTGAGGAGAGAAAAACACACGGTAGATCCCCAGACTACAGGTATTTTGTGGATTTAACTCTTTCCTCTCCAGAACCAAACAAATCTGGCTCTTTGAATCCATTTTACTGGGATTTTCACCTCCCTCCTCCCCATTCTGTTTTTGATAATTATCAAAAACGGCCCACCAAAAACTACAAATCTTTTTGTTAACAGTGATTTGGGCCCAAGCCTAGAAGGAACTAGATCACCAAAACTGAAACAAATGTTCATAAGTCAGAATTATCCAGGCCATACCATTTCTGAATTCTATATACAGTTTTGAAATCTGGAAGCCCACAGCAAGAAACATACCATATATACTCGAGTATAAACTGACCTGAATATAAGCCGAGGAACCTAATTTTACCACAAAAAACTGGGAAAACATTGACTCCAGTATAAGCCGAGGGTGGGAAATTTCAGAAATAAAAATAGATACCAATAAAATTACATTAATTGAGGCATCAGTAGGTTAAATGTTTTTGAATATTTACATAAAGCTCAAATTTAAGATAAGACTGTCCAACTCTGATCAAACCATTATTCTCATCTTCTTCAATGTAAATATGCTTATGTATCCTTTCAATAATAATAGTAAAATAATACATGTAATAAAAATGGAGTGAAATAATAAATGCAATAATAATAATAATAATAATAATAATAATATCAGAGTGAAATAATAAATGTATTAATAATACTGTAATAATAAAAATAGAGTAAAATAAATGTAATAGTAGCAACAATAATAGAGAAAAATAATAAATGTACAATATATTCTCGAGTATAAGCTGACCCAAATTTAAGCCAACCAGGACCCTCACCCGAGTATAAGCCGAGGGGGGCTTTTTCAGTCTTAAAAAAAGGGCTGAAAAACTAGGCTTATACTCGAGTATATACAGTAACTCATTTGCAATGTGATGCTAGAGAAGAGTTTTACAGACTGCTAAAAAGACAAATGAATGGGCCTTAAGGCATATTAAACTTGAACTCTCATTAGCACTGAAGATGACTACAGTAAAGCTAAAAGAAACTCCTTTGTCACAAGTAATACTTTGGACATACTCTGAGATTATATGTCTTATTGGGAAAAATAATACTTAGTAAAGTAGAAGTCTGTAGGAAAAGAGGGAAACTGCACTACAGGTAGATTGATTTAATCAAGGATGTCAAATCCCTGCATTCACAAGACCTGAGCAAGGTAGTTGATGACCAAGGATCTTGGAGATCTCTTATTCATAGGGTAGCATAGGTTGAAGTTGACAGTAAATAATAGCAATAACAACAAATGAGAAGAAATGTACAAAATCTCTCTTGCTCCGAGTTACTACTTTCTTATGAGGAACTCTGCATGCCGAGACAAGTATCGGTCGAAACTCCCTTTCATAAAGCTTATAGATGATCCACCACAGACTGATAAAGTAATCAAGGAAGAATTTCATTTGCAAAGAGGCAATTTATAAACTACTCGCATACAAGAACTGAAGATTAAATTTGCAGAGCTCAGACATGTTTAAGTCATACTTTGTGTTCATAATAAAGATACAGCCTTGACAGATAACACAATGAATACAAAGCTCCTCTTGACAACATAAACCCATACATACCTGGATCACCTCCACAAGTATTGTCATTCATGTTCAATTTGGCAAAGATTCTTTACATCAGTTACTTGATGAAGACAGTGAGAGTAAGAATTCCTGAAAGTAAGCCGTGTTAGCTTCTCATGGTAAGAGTAGAGAAATCTTGCTAACAAATTTATTGGAGGCCATAATCTTACACCAATAGTTCCCAACCAATGGTCCGTGGACCACGGGTGGTCCCCAAGAAACAAAAAAGTGGTCCACGGGGGTCTTTCCCAGAAAACCCAAGTCGGCACAGTGTAGTTGTTGAGGAAGTGGCCCCGCAGGTATAATCCCCCCAAACACACACCTTTCCCCTTGCGGCCCTCCCCTTCTCCTTCATCCCAGAGCCTTGACTCCTGTTAGCACTCGGGCTTAGAGTGTTCCTCTCCTCTGGCCCAGCCAAAGGGAGGCAAGAATGCCGACGTGCTCCTTTCCATTGCTTCCTCATTAGGGGCCAGTGTTGATGGAGCTATCCCTGGCCCCCATCTTCACTTCCTGCGAGCTTCAACTGCCTCCTCCTTTTTGCAATCCAGTCTATAAATGGGGTTTCCTTCCTTGCCACAAGAGCAGGTAAGGAATCAAAGATACAACCCTCTTCCTTTTGGACAATTTCAATTCCTTCCTTCCCTGCTCTTGAGGAGGTTGTTGCTTCCAGAGCCCCGTTTTCAGTCTCCTCCTTGCAACCCAGTCCCCTGCCATCTGGGCTGTGAGGATGGATCTGACATCGAACAAAGTGTGGGGGCAAGAATAGAAGTGTTGGATCCTTCCTTCCTTGCCTGGACTTGAAACTGCTGTTGCCAGAGCCCCATTTGCAAACCCAGGTTACAAGAGGCTGGGTTACAAGGAGATTGCAAATGCAGCTCTGACAGTAGTCTCCTCAAGCACAAGTAAAGAAGGGTCCAACACTGAGCAAAGGGAGGCAGCAGGAATTGTAATATTGAATCCTTCATTTCTTACCTGCTATTGAGGCAAGAAAGGCAGCCCTGTTCACAGGCTGGATTGCAAAGAGGAGGATGCAGTCAAAGCCTGCAATTCAGTGAAGGCAGGGGCCGAGGGAAGCTCCATCACTGGCTCCTCATGAGGAAGCAAGAGAAAGGAAGGAAGCACTTGGGTGCACTTTTTCCCTTTAGCTGAGCCAGCAGAAGAGCTCTCTGGAGCTCATTCTCCCAGACTAGATCTTGAAGCCCAAGAACAGCAGCCTAATACAGTATTTGGACTTCAAAAGCCAGTCTGGGAGTCTACTACTATCAAAGTCCAGTATGATATTACTCAGTGCCATAACATGTGCATGGCATTGAGCAATAGTATCAATCCAAGGATTCCCTACCTACCGTAGTGAAAGAAATACAAACTCAAAAATCACATTCATTTTTTTCATTAAATCTCATTATGGTTTTTTGTCTTTATCACAAAGTAAAAAATGTATATGTGAATGTTAATATGATTAAGACATTCTAGTTATTTAAAAACTTTTAAAAATTATTTTTGTCCGGATGGTGGGACGATGAGTTGATTGATCTTGATGGTCCACGATGTATCCAGTTTTTGCCTCAGTGGTCCACGTTTTCTTAAAGGTTGGGAACCATTGTCTTTCACACTTTCGGATTTGTCCTCTAGTTAAATCTGCATGGTATGATGTGCTGGAGATAAAAAAAGACAGAGTGATTCACTTGCTTGGAGGGAGAAGTGCAGGAGAACTTGAGACCCAAGTCCCAAAAATGTGTTCCCTGTACCAACCATTGGAATGGCAGCTCTCATATCCCAGTAACTATTACAATGCAAAGTACAGAAATTGAGGCAAAACTGATCAAGACGTTATCAATGCTATGTTCCTTTGCATATGTTTTTCTATATTGTACTCTGAGACTGGAACTCAGTCAGCTGTCTCAGAAAAAAATACACTATATCTCAGTATTCTTTAAGTTTTATAATATTTGTCTTTTTATCAAAGATAACATTATATTTATTAGCAGCACTGAAGTCTTACAGATTTGTTGGTGTGATATTGCTTCAGTCAGCATTTTAAATATTAAGTAGTAATGAAGCCCCTGAACACATTAATTTAAGAATATTTGAAGGCTGTACAAAAATTATTAATAGCACAAAGACTGCAGTGCTAAACCAGGGATGAGTCCAGCTAACCAGAGTTGAGACTTGCTTCTCAATAGACATGGCATAAAATTGTACTGTACCTGTCAGTTCAAATAGAATGTTAACTGTTAATAGTGCTAAAGTATGCAATAATTATCATTACAACTAAAACACTTAATTAACTTGATTATAGATCGCACTTCAATTTATATTAGCACTGGAGTATGCTAGTATTAGCACCTTATTATGCAAAATTTGGGTTAAGATGTGATCATCTATTTCATTCATACCTCTTGAAGTGTGTTTACTTTTCCTATAGAGGCCACAAGATCAGCTACAAGAAAAGCACCAATAACAAGGGAACTCATTCATCTTGCTTTGGATGACCTAAAAACACTGATTTATTTTATCATAATTTGAATAAATTGCTAAAGTAAAGAGTGAAAGTGATGAAACATTTAGTAAATTAGAACAGAAAATAAGGTTTAGAAGCTTTACATTGCAATTAACAAGGGAAAGTTAGGCTTTCAAGTATCTGCTGAAGAACAAAATACGATGAAAAATGACATGGAACAAATTCAGTCCAGTGTTCCTACTGCAGAAGCCAAAATATGAATATATGAATGAAAGATTAAGTTTCTAGATCCTGACCAGAAGGTCATCGGTTCAAATCCATGGGATGAGGCGAGCTCCTGTTGCTAGCTCCAGCTTCTGCCAACCAATAATAGTAATACAGTAGAGTCTCACTTATCCAACACTCGCTTATCCAACGTTCTGGATTATCCAACACATTTTTGTGGTCGATGTTTTCAATACCTTGTGATATTTTGGTGCTAAATTTGTAAATACAGTAATTACTACATAGCATTACTGTGTAGTGAACTACTTTTTCTGTCAAATTTGTTGTATAACATGATGTTTTTGTGCTTAATTTGTAAAATCATAACCTAATTTGATGTTTAATAGGCTTTTCCTTAATCTCTCCTTATTATCCAACATATTCGCTTATCCAACATTCTGCCGGCCCGTTTATGTTGGATAAGTGAGACTCTACTGTACTACTACTACTACTAATAATAATAATAATAATAATAAGCTTTATTTATGTCCCACCACCAACTCCCAGAGGGACTTGGGGCAGCTCACAAAACACTCAAGGTGTAACACAAAATACAAAATATAACAAGTGCAAAATAAAACTTAGGTAATAAATAGTCAACATAACATCATAAATTCACAGTACCCCAGCTAAAAACAATAAAATACAGCAATTGCTGTAGGTAAAACAGCAGTATTCGACCTCAGAATTGTAAAGTGCTAAAAAAGAGTCAATGGTCCTCATATGTATTATAAGAGAGTCTAAACATGATCGAAGGCTTTGAAACCTAGCAGTTCGAAAACATGCAAATGTGAGTAGATCAATAGGTACTGCTTCAGTGGGAAGGTAATAGCACTCCATGCGGTCATGCCGGCCACATTACCTAGGAGGTGTCTACGGACAATGCTGGTTCTTTGGCTTAAAAATGGAGATGAGCACTACCCCCCAGAGTTGGACAAGACGACTCAATGTCAAGGGGGAAACTTTTAAAACCTAAGTTAGGACAAGCAGACCATAGAAGCAAAAGGGAATAGGCTTAAGATAATAGGTATTGGGTTGCTATGAGTTTTTCGGTTTGTATGACCATGTTCCAGAAGCATTTTTTTCTGACATTTCACCTGCATCTGTAGCCGGCATCTTCAGACCTCTAAAGATGCTGGCCAAAGATGCAGGCAAAATGGTAGGAGAGAATGCTACTGAAACATGGCCATACAATCCGAAAAACTCACAGCAACCTAGTGATTCAGGCCATGAAAGCCTTCAACAACCCACAATAGGTATTAGGAAAAGACAGGAGGAAAAATCACTGATTTTTAAAAAATTTAATAGCTTCAGCTATAGGGACTGGAATGGTCCATTTGCAGGGCTGCATAGTGTGGCAACAGGTTACCATCTTCCCCTCCTCATCTTTGGGAAGATCAGCAAATCAGAGAGCGCTGGATGCCCGTATTTCCTTGCGTCTAATATGTCATTGAATTTATTGCGGACCTCATTTTTTAAACCCTGTAACCCCCAAAAAATTGCTGACAAATGCTTTTAATTGCCTTGATTCAATGCTATGGAATCACGGGGGCTGTAATTTTACAAGGCCTTGAGCTTTCTCTGCCAAAGAGTGCAGATGCCTTGTGAAACTAAAAATCCCAAGATTACAAAGTAGTGAGCTATGACAATTTAATTACAGATGACATCCCTCAAATAGGAGCTCCAGGTGCTCCTGAAGCATCTTCTCCTATTGCTTTGGTTCAGCGCTAAGATTGCCCTATTACGCTAATCTAACACGCATGCACACCCTAATTTTGGCAAGGTCATTTAGCCAAAAAGGTGAGCGCTAGATTCAAGTAAATGCAGCAGTGGTTCTCAATCTGTGGGTCCCCAGATGTTTTGGCCTTCAACTCCCAGAAATCCTAACAGCTGGTAAACTGGCGGGGGTTTCTGGGAGTTGTAGGCCAAAAACACCTGGGGACCCCAGGTTGAGAACCAATGAATGCAGTATCTTCCTAAACCAGAATGACAGCACAAGATCCACTTAGATCTATGCATACGGGAATAAAAGCTTCTCTAAAACCAAGGTTTTGGTCACCTTGTTTTTGAATGCCTTGCCAAAAAGAGAGTTGAGGGAGGGAAAAAGCTATAGTAGGAGAAGAATAGAAAGAAGGGGAAGAAGAAAAGAAAAAAAGACAAAGGAGGAGAGAAGAAAAAGAGAAAGAACAAGGGGAGTAGAACAGAAACTGAAAAGCAGTGAAGCAACAAATATGGTTTAGAAGAAGGGTGCTTTTGTGGAAAGCAAGGAAACATTAGACAGGTTTGTCCCCAGCTGAAAGCCCCTGGTGGCACATTGGGTTAAAGCCTTGTGCCAGCAGGACTGTTGACCGATAGGTCAGCATTTTGAATCCAGGGAGAGTGGGTGAGCTCCCTCTGTCAGCTCCAGCTCCCCATGTGGGGACATGAAAGAAGCTTCCCACAAGGATGAAAAAAACATCAAACATCCGGGCATCCCAAGTGGCTCCTGACACACACACACACACACACACACACACACACACACACAAACCTGAAAGATCAACAGCAACTCCTATCAACAACAGTCCTTCAAGCACTTACACACAAGAACTCCTTTAAGAGATGTATAGAGCATATGTGATTGAGTAAGGGGTCTGGTAAGTGGTTACAAGAAGGCTCCTCCCCACTGCCAAGTGGTAGCATCAGTTTTCAGAGCTGAAGCACAGAGAAGCTTTTTCACTCAATATCTGGACCAGAAGTCCCTCTCAGCTACACTTGCGGATTCACTGTAACACTGCTATACTTGCATTACGAAGGCAGACTTTTGCATCTTGAAGGAATTTCTGGAGAGTTTTTGTACGGCACATCTCTGGTTGAGGAAGATCCAGATTTCAGGATCTGTGGGGAGCATGTGCTTTGGGGCTTTCAGAATGTGCTGGTGAGCACAGCATTGCCCATTACAATGAATGGAACTGAGGATTTCTAGGGATGTGATATTTCTCACAATCTTTCCTATGTTTCTTATTTTGGTGGCTATTATCAATTAACACTCCTTTTGTTTTGAAAAAGGGCCATATCGCTTTTCTGTTTATCATTCTATACTAATACTAGTGGCCTATATGCCGAATATTGAATTTGCCTCTGTCTCTGTATAGAGACAGCATCAGTTCCTGGGCAGCTAGATAAACTAAAAAAATTGGGAAGAAGTTAATACAATACACAGAGTGGAGATAAGTGCAAAATTCAACGTTTAGGCCACAAAAAACCAAATTGACAGATATAAGATAAGGGATATATAAGTTGAACATGAGCCAGCAATGTGGACCCTCAGTAAGGAAGCTGAATACTATTTTAGCATATGTTAATAGAAACGTAGTTTCCAAGTCGAGGGAATAGAAGCATAGCTTTCAAGTCGAGGTCCTATATATGTTATAGTACTGCATTCAATTTTGAATGCCTTGTTTTAAGAAGGCTATAGACAAGTTGGAACAGGTTCAGAGGAACGCAACGAGATAATAAGTGATATGGAGAACAAAACATATTCAGAAAGATTGAAGCAGCTTGGCATGTTCAGTCTGGTAAAGAGAAGACTGAAAGGTAACATGGTTACACACCCTAAATATCTGAAGGGTTGTCACAAAAAGAGGGGGATACACTTGTTCTCTGCTATTCAGGGTAGGGCCAGGTGAAATGGTTTGAAGTTACTAGACGGTATATTTCAACTGAACATTATTAGAAGGAACATCTTGATGGTAAGAATGGTTTTACAATTCCTTAGAGAGGTGTAGGACCTTGTTCGCATTAGCATTTTATAGTGCTGGCTCCTGCTTTCAACCATGTGGCTATCTCCTGCAGAATTCTGGGGCTTGTAGTTTAGGGAAGCCAAGGACCCTCTGGATGAGAATTCCAAAAGCCTCACCCTATACTAAAAGTCCCAGAATTCAGCATGAGGTAACCAAACGATAGGAGTGCCTGCTTTAAAATGCTTAATGTAGTATCATCTGTAGTTTTCTTCTCTGGATATTTTCAAACAGAGCCTGGATAGTTAACTACTAAGCTTGTGCAATTTGTTTGTATGCCTGTTAAATTTGGATCTAATTCGGATCTAAAGCACTTTTGAAGTGAGTTCCAACTCACCTGCTCATTGCCTTCCCAATATTAAGAATTTGAATCAAAAGGAGCCTTCGTTTCTTATGTCTCGGATGCCTTCGGATGTAGCTGTGACCAAGCCCCGCTGAGAGGTGAAGCCAAACATGCTGGCAAGCCTCTCAGCCAATCAGGGTTGACAGAGGAGGAAGGGGGGGGGGGCGGAGGCATCATTCTTGTAGTCTTTTTTAAAATGTTATTTTAAAAACTTTGAAAATTCCCAAAAAATCAGTGGATGGGTGAAACATTATGAAACTTGATAGGCAAAGAGTGATAAATATGTTCTACCACTGTAGCAAGTTTCACCCCATTAGCTTTAAAAATGAGGGAGAAAGAATCCTCTGAATTTCCCCCATTTATAATAATTTAATGGGAAGCGAAGCAACGCCACATGCCTGTACTGAACTACATTTCCCAGGATGCGTTGGGCTAGAGTAGCTATCAGTGGCATTGAGAGACAGTCTAATTATTATAATACAGTAGAGTTCCGGTTATCCCCTGAGGCAGCAACTTCCAAGCCGGACGCTTGGCAGGGAGGGAAGAGAGTTTTCTTTCCTGGCTAACACTGGGCTTAACAGCCCCATAGAAACCTAGTCTGGTGCTTGGCAGGAATGGAAGAGAGTTTTCTCTCCTGGCTAGCACCAGGCTTAACAGCCTCATAGAAGCCAAGCCTGATGCTTGGCAGGAATGGAAGAGAGTTTTCCCTCATGGCTAGCACCGGGCTGTTTTGAGACAGCATGGTGTAGTGTAGTGGTTTGAGAGTTGGACTACGATTGTGGCTTGATTCCCCACTCAGCCATGGATACCCACTTGGGTGATCTTGGGCAAGTCATACACTCTCAACCCCAGAAAACCCAATGAAACAGGAAATAACACTTTCAAATCAGGAACATATTTCCTTATTCAGAGGCTGATGGCCATCTCTCAGGAGTGATTTGATGGTATGCTATGATTTCTGTTCCTGATTGATAAATGTCATTTCCTAATTGGTTCTGTCATAAAAACATGGCAAAACTTTATTACACTGTCTAAACTTTGTCTTTACGCAAGCGACATCGTTCTATAAAAAATAGCACATTATGATTTGTTGAGTTTCTCTCCACCAATTTAACAAAGTTTCAGCCACAAAAACAAAGTTTCTGAAGTAGAACAACAACTTTCAATGTAAAGACAACCCAGGCAAGAAAGGAAAGAGTCCCAGGAATGGTGCTTCCTTAACCCCGTTGCTCAAACCCATACTCCCTTGAAAGCAGGAAAGAAAAGGATCCCAGGAATGGAAAGGGGAGCCTTGTTAGTTCCCCATTGCCTCCAGTTGGCCAGATCTTCCGGCTTCCTAGCTGAAAACACATATTTCCATTAGCCGATTTTCAGGAAGGTCCTGAAAAACAGATCTGGGTGCTCGACAAAATTTGGATGACAAAACTGGGTTGCCTTCCTGCTGAATTGCACAAGCTTAGTTATAGAGTTAGATAGTTTCAATGACTTGAAGTGTCCTCCCTCTATGGGTGTATCTACACTGTAGAATAAATGCAGTTTGACACCACTAACTGCCATGGCTTGGTGCTATGGAATCTTGGGATTTGTACTTTGCTGAGGCACTGGCCCTCTTTGGCAGGGAAGGTTTTGTAAAACTACAACTTCATGATTCCATAGCATTGAGCCTTGGCAGTTAAAGTGAGTTAAATTTCATTCATTCTGCAGTGTTGATGCATCCTATGTCTTCCTATCCAGACACCCCGATGATATAACTTTTAGGTATTTTTCTTCACCTCTTCTTCTTCCCATGTATTATCACTGAACCTTCCAAGATGTAACTAGAATACATCA
Organism: Anolis carolinensis; assembly: GCF_035594765.1. Classification (NCBI taxonomy): domain Eukaryota; kingdom Metazoa; phylum Chordata; class Lepidosauria; order Squamata; family Anolidae; genus Anolis; species Anolis carolinensis. The sequence continues at coordinate 133,538,503 of NC_085844.1, forward strand.
GTACCCCAAATTACTATCCTGTCTTAGACTGGAGTTCCTATAATAAAGCTTAGTTTCTTTCTTCAAACCATTATTGCGTTTTGCTCATTAAATCAAGCTCACTAACTGCTGCATGCACTCTTAACAACTCTTGATTCTGTGATTCTATACTGGCAAAGTAATAAGTGCACTGAATGCAATTTTTTTTTTCAAGATCTATATTTCAGCTGAAAAATAAATGAAATAGGTGAAGTCCTTATAGTTGTTCCTATCACACACACACACACATATTTGTGCGTGTGTGTGTATGTACATATGCACGCGCACACGCACGCACACACACACACAATTACACTGAATTTGGCTTCCAGTTTAAAGCATTATAGAACCATAGAGTCATAGAACTGAAAAACATCACAATGCTGAAATGTGGTTGAATATTTTACTCCCTTAGAGTGATCCATACAAAACTCTTGTGTTATTTACTCTATACTCTAACTGTGGGATATACTGGACTAAATGTTTAGACAATGCTAGTGGGCCCAGACCCAGCATTCTATAAACGCTGAGTTAAATATCTAAGGTGCTCATTAAAGTTCCTCCACTTTTTAAATCTCAGCTGTACACTATAGCCTCTCCAAGAGGTTTCTCTAAGCTTGCACTGTAATTTGTAGTTATAGTGATTATCCTGTACTCTCCATAAATAGCAGGGTTCTCCTCCCCCACCTTGTGAGCATTTAAAGGCAGTGTTCAACCTGCTGGGTAATTACCTTCCCATCCATCATCAACACAATGAAGGAGTCCAAAGGGGAAACTATGACAAGCAAAAGGACTAACATCAGTTGATTTACATGTACTCTACACTATAGATATAAACAAATTTCCATTCCTAAGAAAAATGGAGGTAGGAATAGGGCGTCTATTACTGAATTCAGTATTTTCACAGAATTGCAGCCCCCAGGATTCATGATCATTTAAAATTGATATTACAATACTGAAGTTTGTAGTGTACATGCAGCTACAGTGCCTTATTATAGTACAGCAATGACAACTGTCCAGGCCACTAAAGTGGACAGAATGATACTGAACAGTAAGACATCCCGATCAGAATCTAAAGTATTACTTGTCCGTTTCTCCTCTTGTGACAACATATATTGTTCCCACACTCTGTGGACAGAAACAGACTAGGTGGAAACTATTGGTTTCCAGGAGACAGTCACAACTATAAATCTACAATTTAATTTTTATAAGAAATTAATTTTTTTTGAAAAACAAGTAGAAAAAGGTACAATTAAAATGTAAGCAAATAATATACCGTATATACTCGAAGATAAGCTGAGTTTTTCAGCCCTCTTTTTGAGCTGAAAAAGCCTCCCTCGGCTTATAATGGGGCCATTGCTTGCAACAGATAATATATTTTCCTCCCTTATCAGCGTGTTTACTTTTCCAACCTCCCTCGCTCTTAACCATGGGAATGTTTTGAAAAGGGAAAGGAGGGGGAGAGAGGCCTTGCAAGTCAGGAAGAAGAAAATACATATATCCATTACTCTTATAAAAGTATTTTCTCCTGAAATCTTTGTTAATCTCTTCCTACAGATATATAGGCATTTCCCCTTGCAAGCCTTTGCAATCCCTATGTACCTATATATCTGTATCTATCTATACACATTAATTTTATATATGATTTTCCCCTCATATGCTTGCAGGTCTTTGTAAATCCTATACACATATAGATATCTAGAGATTTCCATGTATCTGTACATCTATATCTATATGTATACATTATTTTTATAAATGATGAATTTTCCCTCACATGTTTGCAAGTCTCTGCAAATCCTATATAAATATAATTGTCTATATAAAGAGAGATATCTAGATAGGTAGATATTAATATAGATATATAGGGCTCGCAAATAGGACAGGGAGAAAATGCACACACAAATACACACACACACACACACACACACACACACACACATATACATACGTGTCCAGATATGAATTGAATATAGATATAAAGGCCTTGCAAATATTGCAAGGGAAATGTGCACACACACACACGTAGAGAGAGATGTCTAGATAGATATAAACATAGATATATGGGTCTTGCAAATATTGCAGGAGGGAAATGCACACACACACACACACACATATAGAGGATTTACAAATGTTTCAGGGGAAAATGTATATGTGAAAGTAGTATATATACTTGTAGATTATATCTACCTTTGCATTGTTTATCTAGGCATTGAATATTTGCCTGTTACTATTGGAAGCTGGTCTGAGTCCCCATGTGGAGATAAGGCAGGATACAAATGAAGTTTTATTATTGTTATTATTATTATAAAGGTATTGTTGATACCATATTGTTTTTGTTGACCCTGCTTCTCCACTTACACAGAGCTAGTTTACTGTTTTTCTTTGAAATATGGTAAATGTTCAAAAACATTTTATCTACTGATGCCTCAATATAATTTTATTGGTATATATTTTTATTTAGAAATTTACCAGTAGCTGCTGCATTTCCCACCCTCGGCTTATACTTGAGTCAATACGTTTTCCCAGTTTTTTGTGTTAAAATTAGGTGCCCTGGCTTATATTCGGGTCGGCTTATACTCAAGTATATATGGTAATTGTTTTAGAAATTACAGTGTACATATATTGCATATATAACGCAGTATACACAGCGGACATTAAATGTAAATATAGGCAGTCCCCAAGTTACGAACAGGATAGGTTATTTAGGTTTGTTCTTAAGTTGAATTTGTATGTAACGTGGAACAGGTACTTTTTAAAGTGTAACTCCAAATATGTATATAGTCATACATATATTTGGATAGCATAGGGAAAGGTTAGCACCCCCGTGGTTTGCTGTCTATGTCCCTGTTCAGAAGATTTCATTTCACTTTCTGTCCCTATGATAATTGAATTTAGAAAAAAATGGCTTGTTGTGGAAACAAAGATTGCCGAGAAAGCTTCAGTGGATACACCTTTTACCCATGTCAACTCTTTCAAGAGTAAATTTCCCTTCTGAGTGGTAGATTTCTCTCACTTCCTGTTGTTTCACCCCCGTTCTTAACTATTGAGTCATTTGTAAGTCAAATGTTGTAACTTGGGGACTGCCTGTACAGATTTTTAAATAGTTTGCTTGTACTGAACATTTTACATATTGTCAAGTACTTCAAACCATATTTCATGCAGTTCACTATATTAAGACCAAAAGAGCAATCATTTCAGCTCATTAGATGACTGTACAAATCTTTCAATAATTACTTCTGCATCCAATTTCTTTTCAATGGATAGAAAAATGTATGATTCTAAGTCCTCCTTAGGCAATGAATTTCTTAGCCTTGTCTGTATGATCTTTAGCTTTGAAAATGTCCTTTCACATTGAATTTGAGTAACATACTGTGCAGATGATTTTATTATTTTTATTAAAATAGTAACACAATGTAAATTTTAGTTGCATACAGTAATAATAGTGGAAATTCTATTATATTTTCAAGCTACTAAAAGTCATTAATATTTTAACATATTGGCTAATGTTTAAGGGAGCCCACTTGCCATCAGGCAAAACTTGTTGTCGACTCACAGTACTTCCCCCCAAAGATTTATGAACAATGAAGAGATTTCCAACAAGATATATGATTTTTTCCCTTTATTTTTAAAACATTTTCCATGATTTCAAACTAGCAGCAGCTGTACCCTATAGCTCTATTCAATTTAACCCTTTAATAAATGTATCAAAATGATATTTTGTGTGTAACTTGTATCACTTGTATACTGTATCACCTCTTAAGTATATAAAATGCATCAAATATATCTTGACGAAAGCTACCTCCATGTGCCCTCAGTTTGCATAATCCCTTGGGAACAGAGATCATGGTCAGGGTCCCTCCACTTATTTCCCAAGTCAGATAGTATCAGAAACTTTGTGTGTGTGTCTGCAAAACAAATGATCTTTGGGCAAGACTGGAAACCAAGACGGCATTTTAATAAGACTATATTTTTCTCTACTTATTTCTTCTGGCTTCATTCAATCCTCATTATCCCTTCAGCTCTTAGATTTTAGTATAGAAATCAAACAAATGCTTTTTGTTTTTCACTTATGAAACTGCTCCTAGTGGTACTGAAAGGAGTTGTCAATGAAAAGTGTTATCTAGCCTCAGATATACTCAAATACTTTCTCTTCTGGTGAGGTCCAGGAACAATTACGAGAACAACAGCAAAAAGCAGGGGATCTAGACTCTTCTCTTAAAACAGTAACTGGAGACATGAAACCCACAAAAACGTATATGGCAGCTTTTCAGGCATCTGTTGATAATTTGATTTAGGACAGTGGAAAACACATTTTTAATATTTAAAGCTCATGATGTAAGTAGTGGGACTGGTATATGATTATTGCAAAACACTGTTGAGAAAACAGGCACTACAGTAAAAGTCCTTGGACATTCAGTTTATGCATTTTAAGGGTGAACAAGAAAGCTGAGTTGATTTTTCAAAAACTATAGCCCCATCTACCTTACCTTATAAAATCCAGATTATCTGCTTTGAACTGGATTATATGGCATATAGACTCATATAATCCATTTCAAAGAAAATAATTTGGATTATCTGCTTTGATGATCTGGATTATATGGTAATGTAAATCCATTGTAAACTGCAAGAGATCCTAAACCTCTCAGAAGGTTATCAATCGGATATAGGAAAATGCTCTCAGTTCCCAACTTCTCCCCCTTATTTGGCAGATTAATTACATTCTCAGCCATTCAAGAACTGAAGACTTCAACAGTTGAAGGCTTCAATTAAGAATGAATTATTTTGATGACAACTATGAGATCTGATAGAGAAGATGAGCCAAGGATATCATGCTATTTCAATGTTTGTGAAATCTTTAAGAAGAGCATGAAACTTTTCAAACTCTGCAATTTTTAAAAAAAAGTCTATTTCATGCTCTTGCTACCTTTTGCTTATGATGTGCTAATGATTTCTACATATTCAAAATAGCATTTACTCTTGAGTTATATCTGTTACAGTAAGTAGTAACAGGATCAGGTGTGAGTTAAAAAAACCCTTATGGTGTTAATTATTATGAACAGCTGCTGATGTAGGTCAGCAAGCAAGCTTGGACCACACCCGGTGGGGTATAACTGTATGAGTTTTTAGAATACAGTTGGTGATGGTGATGCTGAATGTGCAATGACTGACCAGCAATGCTCTTTGCTATGAAGAACTGTGTAAGTTTGTTGAGTTTACTTCATTTTTGATTTTGCAACTCTGCTGACAAGAGTAAAGATTTTTTTGTTCCTTTTTCCTCTTGTTTGTGTGTCTATTGTTTTGGACCTGACTGATATTTGCTTATGCGCAACAATATCTGCCTTATATCTCACTAACAAGCTAAGATCTGAGAAGAAAACAAATTATCTTGCTTTCAGTTTCCAGCCTTAAGTTTTCAATTGTTTGAGTCCCTCCCCCAACCTTGACTCTTCAGCCTGCTTTGTTTTGCTTCATGGTCAAATATGATCTGAATAGTTGAAGTTTTGTTTTGCTCTCATTTCTGGTAATCTTTACTACAATTTATTTTTGAATAGAACAGACTGCCATTGTTATTATTGTGCTGGAAAACTGTCTTGAATGCTTTACTCATGTTCATTTTTATCACTTTATCACTTTATTTATTACTTCATACAGCTATTCTAGTAATTATTTTGTTATTCATCTCTTATTTGTCTGTGGGCTCCTGCATATGTGGAAATCTTAATGTGTTCAGACCCATACTACTTTGATTTATTATGGCCTTTAGTAAAACGATGGCTTTTGCTTGGATAGATTTGACTAGAGTTTGGATTGATGAATATGAGATGTGATGGGTATGCCATTACCTTAGCTTTTTCTTTTATGTTTTCACTCCTCTTTCTCTCTCCCCTCCTCTTTTTAATCATTTTTTTCCAGTGTAATTTTTCGATCAAATATATATTTTGGTAAGCTCTGTTTTTTTTCTTTTTCTTTTATATCATTTATATAATTTATAGTGTCTATAAATTTAATTACATGGAATATTAGAGGTTTGAAGATCCCTAATAACATAAAGCAGTTTCTTGCCAAGTGTTTTTTTTAAAAAAATCAAAATGGGTGTTACTTTTTTGTTTTGCTTTTGCAGGATATAATCTTTTGATGTCAAATTAGGACCAGTTTTGTTAAGATTGGAGACTTTACAAAAGCAAAATATATACAAAAATTTCACAAAATTTTTTCAATTTCAATTATTCAAATTATTGTAGTTAGTGTTACAGACAATGAACTTTTTGCATTATGTATTAAAATTTAATGCACAAATTTTTAAAAATTAAATTTGTTAATATATAATCCAAATTTGTATTTTCCTACTGCAATAGGCTCTCAGTTAACCTAGCGAGATTGGTAGATGCCAAATAAATGTACTTTCTGATTTCTTGAGAATTACTGTGCAGCCTAATATCATATCCCATGTTCATATTGAAATACAATAAGAGCTAATTAAGATGACGACGATAACAACAACAACAACTTGGGATGGCTTACATATGGGACAAAATGTCCATATGACATAAAAACAAAAACGATAATGGTGCTCCATGCAGTCATGCCAGCCACATGACCTTGGGGGTGTCTATGGACAATGCTGGCTCTTCGGCTTAGAAATGGAGATGAGCACCAACCCCAGAGTTGGACACGACTAGGCTTAATGTCAGGGGGAAACTTTTACTTTTATCTTAAGACAAATGAAGGCAAACCTAATTTAATGTAGCACATTTTACTGTTTTTCTATATTCTAAAAAGAGCTTTTTAAAATTTTAAAGTATTATTTCTTTGCATTTTTGTTGGTTACTTGGGAGTTCTGGTTGCTTGAATTCCAGTTAATTCAACATCTCCTGTATCTTTCACAAATATTTTTGCACTATCCCATGTTGGCCTTTTACAGCCTGATCATGCCCACTTTAGTAACTTTTGGCCATTGTTTTTTGGAGAACGTTGTCTGATGGAGCTTCAATGCTGCAATTTTATACTTTATGTTTTAATTTTGTTTATTTGGTGTATTGTATTTTATGATCTTATTTTAATGGTGTTTTTGTTTTAATTGATTATGTTTTTATATCTTGTGGACATTTTGTCCCATATGTAAGTTGCCCTGAGTCCCTTTGGGGAGATGGTGGTGGTGTATAAGAATAAAGTTGTTGTTGTTGTTGTCGTCATCATCATCATTAAATATTTTAGTACTGTGGTCAGTGTTTCTTCAGACTATATAATAATTGGTGGAGATTTTAATACTATCCTTGATCTGAATTTTGGACCTTATCATAAAGGCCCATGGATTCACCCCGCATCAGGCTGAATCCATGGGCTCCCAGAGAGGGTGTGATGAAGCTGCCACTTCACACCCTTCAATGCCTGCCTTACCTTCTCTCTCATCACATGGCGGGAAGTGTCGCTGCGCAGTTTCCCCTCAATTGAAGGGAAGGCAACACGGGAAGGCTCCTATCTTGCCACAGTTGCGATGGGTGCTGCTTCACCTCCCTTTTCGGCATGGAGCCTGACCAGAAGTCCCTTTACATCATGTGAAGGGCTCCCTGCCATAAAAGGAGGTGAAGCCACGTACAACAGGCAAATTGGCCCATCCAATGTGGTTAATAGAGGAACTCTTATAAATTCCTTGGTCCATGCTACAATTAAGGATTACATGTCTGAATTAGGATAGGTATCTGGTGTAATTTGCATATCGCAAACTATATTCCACATAACTGCACCAGAAAATATTTATTGCCTGTCTTATTTTCTAATTTCTATAGCTATACGACTACACTAACACATAAGTCAAGAGTATTAGATTATTATCCAATATGTTACCTCACTGGCTTTCCTGTCAGTGTTAAATACTAATCACCTTTTCCTGTTTATTTCTGAAGTGAAAGCTTTTCTGTCAGAGTTGATATTATTCAAAACTTTTGGGATTCTTCCTAGATGTTTTTCTAAGTAATGCGTGTACTATTAACTGGATGAAATCTGAGGTTATATCTGGTGGAAGTAATAGTCCATCTCACTTGCTTTCCAGTTTACAATTCTTCAGATACCCAGAAATTGCTAGGCTTAGAAATATTGCTTTTTGTGAGATATTCTGCAGGTAACATATTGGGAGAAAGCAGTACTTACAAAATTTAAAAACAGTAGAGTCTCACTTATCCAACACTTGCTTATCCAACGTTCTGGATTATCCAACACATTTTTGTAGTTAATGTTTTCAATACATCGTGATATTTTGGTGCTAAATTCGTAAATACAGTAATTACTACATAGTATTACTGCATATTGAACTACTTTTCCTGTCAGATTTGTTGTATAACATGATGTTTTGGTGCTTAATTTGTAAAATCATAACCTAATTTGATGTTTAATAGGCTTTTCCATAATGCCTCCTTATTATCCAACATATTCGCTTATCCAACATTCTGCTGTCCCATTTATGTTGGATAAGTGAGACTACTGTAGTAATCTTTACCAAACTGTACTCAAAATAATGCAACTTTCAATTTCAGAGGGTATTTGTTTATATATTAAGATTTATCTCTTGAGTTATAAAAACAATTAGATTATTCAATGATCTTGGAATCAACTTAGTTCAAACCTTAATTTCAATGGATTGTTTTAAATTTAGTTCATCTGAATAAAAGCAAAACAGGATCTCCGGTAAGTACTGCTAGTAGTCTGGCTTGGCATGCATTTTTGTCAACTGCAGTTAGACCTATATAGTTATGCTAAACTAACTTTACAAAATAATCCTAAACTCAAAATTGTAAATAGTCTTCTCATGCAAAAATAGATTGACTGTGGAATTTATATTTTTGATTCATTGATAAGTCTAGATCATGAATTTTTCCCATTTCCCATCTTGCGATCTACTTATCACTCACTTGCAAACACACTGTGGCAATATTTTTTCAACTGTGCCCCTTACGATGTCTATGTACAGACCAACAGCTTGGGTGCTACATTCACTCCTACTTTACTGAAAGCCGTAATTATATCCTCTGAGAAAATAACACCAAGAAATCTAAGTTATAAATGTTTGTTGGAAGGTATTATATTTAATCTTAATGAAGTTGTAAAAATTAACATTCTCCATATTTTGTATAATGACAAAAGATCTCACTTCTTTACCTACTCATGCATCATGTATATTTTATAGATGTCAATAACAAGACATTATGTTCTTGGAAATGTGATTAGTTTACATTGATGTATCTGCCTGGTCCATGAATATATCATATGCACTCCATCCCATATTCTCAGTTCTCCGATTCTTTGCAGTCATAGATGGAAAAAAGTATTTATTTTAGAAAATTGTGAAAGAGAAGTACATTTATAAACATGAGGCTGACAAATCATAGAATCATAGAGCTGAAAGAGATCACAATGGCCATTGTCCAACCTCCTGCCATACATTAAGGACCTTATCACACATACAAATTTAAGCAGCCAAAGACACTTATCAGCCAGTTGAGGGACAGATGGGCATACAACTCATCACATGATGTCCCTCAACTTCCAGAGGAGGCCCCACTTCAATTGGCATGGAAGCATCCCAGGATGCTTCCTTGTCAACATAGGAAGGCTTCTGCCCCAGTTCCTCCATGTGATGGGAGAAGCATCACCACGTCTGTTGTTTCGCCAAACCTTATTGGCAAAATATGTGATAAGGTCCGAAATACAAGAAAAGCATATCCAACAGATGACCATCCAGCTTCTTCTTAAAAAACCCCAGAGAAGGAGTCTCCATTACACTCCCAGGAAGCATATAGTATAGTGCATCACACTGTTGTCCCATGTTCAGCTTTTGGTCACTAAGACGCCTAGATCACTTTCATGTGTACAGTTTTCAAACCAGGTGCCACCCATCCTACATCTCTGCATTTTTATTGCCTAATTGTAGTACTGTACATTTCTACTTGTTAAAAGTAATTTCTTAGTTTTGGCTCAGCACTCTAATCTGTTAAAATAATTTTGGATTATGATCCTGTTCTCGGGATTATATCTTCCCCAGTGTGATATCATCTGGAAATGTGACAAACATCCCTTCTATTTTGTCATTTAAGTTTATATAAAAAAAAGTGCTGAATAGCATTGGGCCCAGGACAGAACCCTGCAGGATCCCATCTTTTTCTAGGATGAAGAGGAGCCATTGATAACCCTTTGGGTTTAGCCAAGTCAACTGATTCCCAATCCACCTAATAATAGCATGTTCTAGTTCACACATTACTAGCTTCTTTGTGAGAATATTACGGAGGACATGATATTCAAAGACCTCACTGAAATCAAGATGTGCTATATCCAAAGCATTCCCTTCATCTACCAAGCTTGTAACTCTATAAAAAGAGATAAGATTCATTTGGCATGACGCTCTCTGAGAAACTATGTTGACATTTTGTGAACATGCAGTTCCTTTCTAAGTGCTTACAGATTGTCTGATTAATGATCTGCTCCAGAATATTTTCTGGTTTTCATATTGGGCTGACCAGGCGATAATTATTTGGATTCTCCTCCCTACTGCTTTTTGAAGATGGATACAACATTTGCCTTTCTCCAGTCTTTTCTCCTATTCTCTGGGAATTTCTAAACTCCAGAAATGACACCTAGTATAGGTACAGTTGCATAATTTTAAATAGTTATGATTCCAAATGTTGTGGAATTCCCATTCTTGAGAAACCAATTGCTGTTTTATATCTAATCTCCTGCAGGTGTTAAAGGTTTAATGTTTCATGAGGAGAAAAGATATTAATAGGCGGTAAAGAAAAATGTTGCAAAGGAGTGAAGAAAACACACTGACCTTGCATCTATGCCAAGAATCTGAGTAATTAAGAATATAAATAGGCAAATTTCATTTGTTTATTGTTTGGAAAGACTTGTTGGATTTGGGAAGCTAAAATTCTGTACCCCTAAGTGAAAGTCACTCTTGGTGCCTCGCAAAGAGTAATGAGAGAGAAGTGAAAAGAATAAATGAGAACTAGAGTAAAGGGGGAGAAAGAGAAGAAAGAAAGAGTGCAAAGGTGTATAGGTTGATCAGGAGAAACGGGTTTGTAACTAGGGGGAATGAATTTTCACTGAAGGGCAGTCACAATGAAAACATTTTTGAACCTTCTGACACTTGTGCACATCACCCTGAGCACTCATGTCTAGGCCTTAAAGGGGACTTCACTTGGAATACAGGTTATACAAAATGATATATGTATTTCAAAATGTATATGGATAAAATGGATATTTGAGTAATTGGAGGAGAAACCACAAGATCACACATTTTTGTCAATAATAAGTGAATAAATTGCCTGTACTGTGCAAGTAGATGCAGATTTGGGGGGAAATCTGTACAGAAAGAAAGCTGTTTTGCAATTTGATATGAAACAAGGACAGGAGGAAAATGCAGGTGTGGCTGATGGAAACTGAATTTTGAATTTTTAGCCATGTTTGGAAATTTTTAAATATCTGCCATCAATCATTGAGAAGTATGCATTATTTTTTTTCACATACTACTTAATCTATTTTATCCCATTAATGCCCTATCATAATTAACATTATTAAGACTGACACACACCACATACTTCTAAATACCTGATACATACTTCTACATACCTAGAATAGAGTGGCTCTCACCAATGAGAGGTATGCCTTCTGACTGCTGAAGCCTTTCCTAGTGACTTGAGGACCTCACGTTGAACAACAATCTGCCTGAAATATGACAATGATTTGTTTTTTTAGGGCCCACACATGTCCCTGTTAGCGCTCACTTGATGCTGTGACAAGGTTGTCAGAAGCTGCTGTGTGGCATATTCCTCTCATTTGCTTCTGTCACCAGCAAGAAGCGTCAAGGTAGCAGTGGTATTTGAGATTATGTTTCTGTACTAAGGTTAAGATTTTCAAGCTGACATCTCAGAACTGATTGCTGTGTTGGAGACAATTCTCAGCCGAGGAGCAGCCATCTAACTATAGAGAGAAAACCCTTCTATTTCCTCTTGTTGTTTCTTCCAGTAGTTAAACACTTCACAGGCTATAGCTTCCTATTCCTTCTCCTACAGTACTTCAGTCTGTGGAAGAAAAAAAATGGGTGAATTCAGATGCCGCCAAAAAGCTTTCTCTCACCCTTGCAATAATACCTGAATAATGCCTGAACAAAACACTGTCAACTCAGACTGATGTGAAAGACTGTATTTGGAGTCCCTCATTCCTGAGATGGAGACCTTTTTCTAGATTTTGCCTCAGTTGGTTGGCTTTTCATACAGACTTCCATCAGTTTTTTTAACCATTGTCATGCATGCTCAGCCATGGAAACCCACTGAGTGGCTTTGGGCTTATTATTATTATTATTATTATTATTATTATTATTATTATTATTGACACAACAACATAGTATGATATAGCAAACAAGATAGATATGCTGAATTTCGTATCACAGAATCACAAGTCAAACACTTCCCAAGTGTTTAGGACTGATGAATTTTTGGATGATGATGATGATTATTATTATTATATTTATTTATACCCTGCTTTATCTTAACATAAAAGTATAGCAATTTAAAATATACAAATATACGAACATTAAAACAGGATTAATTATAAATAGTATTTAAAAATTCCCAAGTTAAAAATTCAAAGTTAAAAACCACAGCGCCCCCTGAATTGATCTTAAAAACCTTCATCTTTAAAAGCCTGTCTAAATAAAAAAGTTTTTTGCTGACTGCTGGAAGGACAGCAAGGAGGGAGACATTCTGTCTTCTCTGGGTAGGGAGTTCCAGAGTCGACCGACAGCAACTGAAAAGGCCCTTTCTCTTGTTCCCACCAACCGAGCTTGAGATGGAGGTGGGACTGAGAAAAGGGCCTCTCCTGAAGATCTCATTGTATCATACAATTGGATATGGTCAGCCAAATAGTCTGCACCTGAACTGTCTAGGGCTTTAAAGGTCATAGCCAGCACTTTGAATTGTGCCTGGTAACAGACTGGCAGCCAGTAGAGCTGCTGCAACAGGAGGGTTTTTTCGGACCTTGTAGCCAACCCCAGTGAACAACCTGGCTGCAGCTTTTTGGACCAGCTGAAGTTACCAAGCACTCTTCAGAGGCAACCTCATGTAGAGCACGTGACATTACAATAATCCAGATAGGATGTAACTAAGGCATGTACCACAGTGGCTAGATCTGGCTTCTCAAGGAATTTGTGTTGGTGTATAAGTTTTAGTTGTGCAAAGTGCTTCCCAATTCCATCCCAGCGAGATGATCGAGAAGGATAGTGATGGTATCGAATGGTATCGAAACCTGCTGAGAGTTTCTGGAGAACCAAAAGGGACACATTCCTCCTGTCTAGCTCTCTTCGTAGGTCATCCACCAAGGTGAACAAAGCTGTTTCTGTTCCATAGCCAGGCCTGAAACCAGATTGAACTGAATCCAGATAATCCATTTCACCTAGAAATCCTTGGAGTTGGGAGGCTACCACATGCTCCAGAACCTTGCTCAGAAATGGAAGGTTGAACACTGGCCGATAGTTGTCCATTATAGAGGGGTTTAGTGATGGCTTTTTAAATATAGGTCTCACAACTACCTCCTTTAGGCAAGTTGGAACTTTGTCTTGTTCCAAGACAGCATTAACCACCATCTTCACCCACTTTGCCAGTCCCCCTCTGGCCTGTTTGATCAGCCAGGAAGGGCAAAGATCTAGAACTTCTTGCCCTGCACATCACACTCCTTTCATCTCATGGGAAGACAAAGGCAAATCTTAAACAAAGAGATACCCAGCAAAGGGTTTGCCTTAGGATTGCTGTTGAGTCAGATATGACTTAATAGCAATTGGTCATGCAAGCTGTTTTATTTTGGTAGCAATCCTAACTAAAGATTAAGAAGAAATTGAGTACTTGATTATGCTTTGTTTTTTAAAAAGGTACACCAAAGCAACAAACTACCATGCTCTTCCTCCTCCTTCTCATCCTCTTCATGATTCTCACCACCCCATCCTTGAGATTCTCTCTGTTGTTGTGCACCGTCCAAACAGGTCTGAATTGCTTAGGATAGTCACTATGTCTATATGAATAATAGTTGTAAGAAATAAGGAATTTCAGCAGATGCTCCTTGCTGCTGGTAGTCTCTCTCCCACACAATTAGTCTCTCTCCTCCTCCTTTGACACTCTAAGTTCCCTGCAGACTGGGTTTTCCATCTGATCTGTTCATTTGAGGTGAAATTCCAGATGCCCACTGATCCATAAAAGTGAAAAACTACATTAAAACCCAAGAAACTAATTGCAACCAGTGAACTTTAGGATGCCACTATAATATGAAAAGATAGGAACCTCATTATCTAAGGGCCCATCCAGACAGCCCCTTTAATGTGGAACTTCTCACATCAAAAAGGGGGCTGTCTAGACAACGTTTCTGGAAACCACGAATTAATTCTCCACAAACCAGGAAAACCCTGGTTTGTGGTGAATTAATTTGATATTCGGTTTATTCCGCACCTTCCAGGAAGACATGGGGTAAACCCACTACTTCTGCTGTCTGGACTGCAGTCCAGACAGCTGTCCCATGATTTTCTGGGCTAAATTAGCCCAGAAAACCGTGAGGATAACAAAACCCTCCCAAACCCCTTTTAAAAGCATAAAAAAGTAAAATAACTTACCCAGCCAGCATTTTCCTTCTGCCGGCACTCTCTTAGTGCTTAGGAGTTACATGCCAGGAGAAGGGGGGAGAGGAGGAGGAAAATTTCTCCTGCCCCGCTCTCCTGGTGCGTTATTCCTAAGTGCCAGGAGAGGGCCGGCAGAAAGGAAATGCTGGCCCGGATAAGTAATTTCAATTTTTTGATGCTTTTTAAAGGGGTCTGGGAAGGGGGTTATGGTGTCTGGGTGTTCTTTTGGAAGATACTGGGAGAACATCTGGATACCCAGTCACAAAAGCATGGGTTTTTGCGGCTGGTATGTGGACTACAATTGACCCTGACCTGGGTTTTTTAAACCCAAGTCGAAGCAGACTTATCCGCAGTGTGGAAGCACCCTAACTCTCTAGTAACAACATGCAGCCTGCCACCCGAACATTCAAAGTCTGTATCTCTTCTTTGGCTCTTGTCATCTATAAACAGAACAGTTTTTCATCATTCCACATTTAATCTTTCACATTTCTGTCCCAGATCTAAACCAAATCAATTTTTGATGCAGGTAAATGTTTCTCGGTGCCACCTTTTCTTCTTCGTAGGCTTCTCATCTTTAATGTATCATGTATTTTCCATCATTGGTGGTGAGACGAACAAAAGATTCCCAGATCACTTCTTTCCTACTAATGTAAGTTTTTATATGAAAAGCCAGCTGGAAATGGTTAGTGATTCACAATCAAGAAATTAGAGGGATGGTTAACAAAATGGTAGTACAATTAAAGAGATGGCAACCATTATTTAAAAAACTAATTATGAAATTAAAAGCTGAAACAGCTAAAAGATATCCTCCAAACACTTCAAAGAAGCTTTAAAGAGACTACAATTAACTTCAAGACACATGTTACATTAGGAAGCTGCCAAGGTAAAATGTAGTTCAGCCAAACTTACTGGCATGAACAAACAGTGGTTGGCGAGTCTGACATAAACATAACATGCACAGGGGAAGTAATAGAACAGGATCAAAACACATACAGTAGAGTCTCACTTATCCAACATAAACGGGACTGCAGAACGCTGGATAAGCAAATATGTTGGATAATAAGGAGGGATTAAGGAAAAGCCTATTAAACATCAAATTAGGTTATGATTTTACAAATTAAGCCCCAAAACATCATGTTGGACAACAAATTTGACAGAAAAAGTAGTTCAATATGCAGTAATGCTAAGTAGTAATTACTGTAATTACGAATTTAGCACCAGAATATCACGATGTATTGAAAACATTGACTACAAAAATGTGTTGGATAATCCAGAACGTTGGATAAGTGAGACTCTACTGTAGTACCACCATAGAGAAAACTAGAATGAATGCCCCTTCTGCATAGGTTTTCAAATCCAGAAGAAACGTGGATGAAAAGGGAGATGACTAGATGATGCTCATGGAAAACGCGGGCTAGATAGTGGCATCGGCTGAATAAAGGTCCTCTTTAAATTTGCGATCAGGCGAAAAATGTGCTGCTACAGAGGACTGTATATCTCTGCAGTCAACCCCCCCCCCCCCCCCCACAAGACTTGGTTGCGATAGGCTGGTGTGGACTGCTTTTACCCTCATTTTATAATCCCTAAACAACTGATGAGAGAGGTAAACAAATGGAGCCATGGACACACAGATGGCTAAATGGAAGCATGAGAGGACAACAATTCCCATGAGAACACTCTCCAACCATTCCTTTGTTCTCATATAAATGAAATTAAAAAGAGCTTTAAATTACACAGTGGGTACCAGCATGGCAGGCAAGTGATCCTAAAGAGAAATGAGGTAGAAGAGGGCAAACATAAAAGCAGAAGGAAGGTGAGGAGAGATAATGAAAAAAAATCTGCTTGTGTGCACATTCTTATATCTGCACCAGTGCTTATGAAGTCCAGCACATCTTGGAGAACCAATAAAAAAATTAAAAGAAGGCTTCCCGTGGATGTCCCACATCCATTTTGAAAAATCCACTATAAGCGAACCTTTCAGGACACTGGGGGATCACTTACTGAGACCGAGAGCGCTGTGTCTGGCCTTTCCTTAAGATCCCACTTCTTTGTCCTGGGCTAGGAGGCTGTCTGGAAGGACCCTATGAAAACCCTCAGCAAAATAATCACACAGTTCCAAGTAAGCATGGTGCAAACTGCAGGTGGGTGTTCACCGTTGGATGTAGTTTCCTTCCTGATGTCTATTGTACCTGTTTGTACCTGTAAATGTTTTCTGTTCATCCAAATGTCTTTTCAAAGAGATAGCTCAGGAAAGTAATGAAATCTGTGCTAAATGTTATCACCACGCCCACCTTCTGTAAGCAGTCAAAACTGGAAAGTGAATAACCATAATTCCTCTCTTCTCCGAAAATAAAGCAGTTGTTCGACATAAACTGCAAAAGCCCATAATAGCAGTGACTGGGGTAGATCATTTTTCCTTGCAGTATAAGATCAAGTAATAGCAAATTTATTTATTTATTTATTTACAGCATTTATATTCCACCCTTCCCACCCCGAAGGGGACTCAGGGCAGATCACATTACACATATAGGCAAACATTCAATGCCTTTTAACATAGAACAAAGACAAACAAACATAGGCTCCGAGTGGGGCTCGAACTCATGACCTCCTGGTCAGAGTGATTCATTGCAGTTAATTGCAGCTGGTTTGCTCTCCTGCCTGCGCCACAGCAAAGATCACAAATATTTTAGGATTTGTTTGTGGGAGTAATGTGGTCCACATTTCCTTTTTTTTTTTGTAGGAAAGTAGAGGTGGTCAGCTTTAACCCTTGTTTTAACCAGAAACTATTCTCTTTAGGGAAAAAGATAGAGTACACCTCTTGTGTAGTAGTAGTACGAGTAGTAGATTATTAACACATAGGCACTTGAATTCAAAAGAAACAATCTATATATATAAAAATGTAATGTTCATTTTACTATGGAGTAAACAACAAAAGGCCTGATCCACACTGCCTTGCGGAATCCATGGTTGGCCAGTTTTTATAGCAATTAATAATCTTGGCGTGGTAGGTATGAATGCTGCAATTAGGCACCTTGATTAGCATTTAATGGCCTTGCAGCTTCAAAGCCTAGCTGCTTCCTGCCTGGGGGAATCCCCTGTTGGGAAGTGTTAGTTGGCCCTGATTATTTCCTTTCTGGAATTCCCAATTTCTCTGCTTTCAGAATGTTGCTCTTTATTTATTGTTCTGATTTTAGAGATTATATTGTTCTGTATTATTATACCACAGTAATTATTTCATATTTATAATTTTATATTATCTGCTTAGAAGTGGATTATTTGAGGCCCCTTCTACACAGCTGTATAAAATCCACACTGAAGTGAATTATCTGGCAGTGTGGACTCAAGATAATCCAGTTCAAAGCAGATAATATAAGATTATAAATGGGTAATATAACTGTGTGGAAGGACCTTGAGTCTACACTGCCATATAATCCAGTTCAAATCAGATAATCTGTATTTTATAGGCAGTGTGGATCAGGCCTAAGTGCACATTGCCTGTGCCCTGGGTGCCATTTTAGCTGAGGGAGTTGCTAGGATACGAAGGGGGCGGGACCTAAAGGCAGCGGGGGAGGGGGAGCTAAACGCAGCAGAGCCCACCTTTCTAACTGGCAGTTAGGGGGAGAACGGCTCTTTCTCGTCCTCTGTAATTTGGACTATTTTTCTAGGTTTTTTAAATTGAAAGACATATTTGTATGACTATGTCTTTTGTGGTCAAATTTGGTGTGATTTGGTTCAGTGGTTTTGTTGTTTACTCCATAGTAAAACGAACATTACATTTATATAGATAGATAGATAGATAGATAGATAGATAGATAGATAGATAGATAGATAGAGGAAATGATTTTGGCCTGGAACATCAGGGCTGGAACGTTTTCAGGGCTGGAACAACCAGATAACCTCCTTCAAAGTCGTAAAATTTAAGGATTGTTCCAATAGATCTCAAGGCCACTGCTCTAGTAGCTTCTATGTGTGGCTTCAAGTAAATGTTTTCTCCAATATAAATACCAAGGTACTTACATTTCTAGCATTGATGACTGATGATCATTGAACCCTCACTGAAAATGAAAACATCTTTTTCCAAATAACACCTCCTTTATTTTGGTATGCTTACTGTGGCGCAGTGCGTTAAAGCGCTGAGCTGCTGAACTTGCAGGTTTGAATCAGGGGAGCGGAGTGGGAGCCTGCTGTTAGCTCCAGCTTCTGTCAGCCTAGCAGTTTGAAAACATGCAAATGTGAGTAGATCAATAGGTACCGCTCCGGCGGGAAGGTAACGGCGCTCCATGCAGTCATGCTGGCCACATGACCTTGGAAGTGTCTATACAACGCCAGCTCTTCAGCTTAGAAATGGAGATGAGCACCAACCCCAGAGTCGGACACGACTGGACTTAATGTCAGGGGAAACCTTTACCTTTACCTTTTTACTGTTCAATTTATCTTTGGACTAAAACACATTGAGCTTATAGAGCAGACTTTTAAAACCTATATCTGTGACATTAAAACTATATCATCATCATTTTAAAAGACCAGACACCTTATTTGACTCAACTGAGGGCAAGAAAAATTCTGGACCAGTCAATGGTGGGATTATGTTATTCAGATATAAATTAAAGGGTGACAGTGCCATCAGACATCCTTGTTGTACTCATTTATATGTGGGTGTAGGATAAATTAATGAACCAGAAACCTCAATTCTTATACTAATAATTGTATTAGATAGAGTTTCTTGATTAGAAACAATAGGTAGTTATCCATTAGTCTATTGGTTATGCCAACAAAGACAATGAATAAATGTTTGATATAAAGAGCAATTCCTTGTTGGCTTAAAAGTCTAAAGACTGACTGTTCAGAGTGAGTAATATGGTTAGTAGATTCCCAATCCTCCAATTTATTTAACAAATATTTACCATATAATTTAGAGTCAATTTCCAAAACACAAATAAGCTGATAATTACTGGGGTCCTGCTTATCACCCTTATGATTATAAAGAACTATACTTTGGACCCTTCTACATTGTCAAATAAAATCCAGATTATCTGCTTTGACAATCTGGATTATATAGCAGTGTAGAAGGGACCTTAGTTTCCAATTCACTTGTATTATTTCTGCAATGTTGACCTAAATAAACACTTTGGCTAATATTGCGGCCCAACATTGAATATTTCTCCTTTATCTTCTTTATATCTAATACTGACACGGGGCCAACTGGGCAGACAAGCTGTTTTTGAAACAGTCGAAAGGAGACTACCTGAAGATATTGCTCCATAAAGCCTGCTAAAATGAATATACCACTGATGTGATGAAATGTGTGCAACAATTATCAGTCTGACTGAGTGCATGACGGTAGAAATTATATCCCAAAACTGCTTTTCATTCATTTCCATCACAGCTAGGGCTAATTGTTTCTATTGTGCTCTGATATATGTGTCTGCTTTAAAACTACCTTGTAAGGAAACCTCTTAAAAGCTAAAATGTCAGGAGAAGTAATATTCTTATTTCTGAGTGCCTTCCAAGAGTAATCCATTAAGGCATTTTGGGTTCCTCTACAATTTGTATCAAACCATCTATTGGTTACTACTCTATTAGGATTGAATTGTTTATTATAGACCAGTTTGGGTCTGAGAGTTTGAGTAATAGTCTGTTAAGCATGTAAGGTACCCAGTTTGGAGCCTAAAATGTCTTGATGAAGTGATTTAAAAGTAGTACTCGTAAATGTGTGAAGAATGAAAGTGCCCACATTCTCCCACATGAATTCATTTTAGATTATGAAAAGGGCATGGGGGCAGTTTAAAATTAAATAGCATTAACTGTGGAAAATGACTGGTTTTCACCCTGTTGTTAACTTCTAATCTATGAATGTCAAGGAGCAGATTGGCAGAAACTGCCATACGTTCTATTGCGCTAGCTCATATTGGTGACTTGTGTAGGCACCCAATGTTATGTCATACTGGATTCCTTTAAGACGTTGAAAATGGTGCAAAGAATGGCCTTCTAAAAACCTCAGACTTGGCTTAAGTTTGTATCTTGCGAGATCATAGCAACAGGTGTGAGTTGTCCTAAATTACTACCCTCCATATATTTCAAACTGTATCCAATTCTAATGTTAAAATTTCTGCACAGCAAAAGCCTTGTGGAAGGATATTGACATTCCAGGAGGATGAAAGTTTCAGAGAAACTGTTTCAAATGCTGTTGGGACCTATATTTTTGTAAGCTAGATGGAAAATAGACATTTGTCTTGTCTTTTCGGGAAAAAAACTTAAAACTTGGTTATAGGACCAGGCTTTTGAACGATAGATGCAGCATTAACTGTAATGAACTTATGATGAAGAACTGACAGACCTGGATTATGACTCAGAATGTACCTCTGAATGTATAATATATAGATGTTTAATGTTATTGTTTTAATTGTAATTGTTTTTACATACTCTGCTTTATACAGTGTTCCCTGACTTATCGCAGGGGTTAGGTTCCAGGACCATCCGCAATAAGTGAAAATCTGCGAAGTAGGGACAATATATATTTATACATTATTTTAGTGGTTATACACTATTTTAAGTCTTTATCAACCAATTGTGAGTTGATAAATCGCCTCCTTCTCCTCCCATTGCTTCTTGGGCTCCTTTTCTCTCCCTTTGGTTTCTCCTCCCTCCCTCCCTTAGGCTGTAAATTGTAGTTTTTTATGATTTATAATATTCTTTTACAGTTTATTGAAAAACCGTGAAATAGCAAATCCGCAAAAAGCGAACCGCGAAGTAGTGAGGGAACACTGTATTTGGTTGTATGCCACCTTGAGTCCTCCCTCGGGGTTGAGAAGGGTGGGATATAAATGTCTGTAATAATTAATAATTAATTAATTATATAAACAAGGTCAAATTTACACTGATCACTTAGGTTGGTGTGCAAATGGATCAGACCTGTGGAGGATAAATATTCTGTAGAGCTGATCCAGATTAACCTGGGGGCAAAGCCACATAACAGGGCTTTCCCAGGATTCAGATTTTTCTCTGCATTCAGGAACTGGCAGTAATTCTCTTGACAGATAACCTACACTTTCCAGACTCATGCAGCTTGGCGATGTGGGATGACTGTCCCCTTCCATTCCCCCATTTTGCTGCCCTTGGTAAGGGCTTCATTGGCCAACTCCTGAGTGGTAGGGACTGTCTGGCAGCAGCAGTGGCCTGATCTGCATGCCCCTCACAGTGATGGTGGGGTTTCCTGGCACAAAGAGACCTGCCTCTATGATCTCATAGATGCCAGAGTTTTGGATCATCCACATGCTTGGGTTTTCCCCACTCCAGCTGACTTCCACATCAATGAAGCATTCTGTGAGGACTGTAGTTCCCTGAAGCAGGATGCTTCCTGTTGAAGAACTGTTCTCCATGCAGTGGCATCCAGCTATACTTCTCACCACCTAGGGTAATCCCAGTTCAATGAATCCCGCCATAATCTGCAGTAAGATAAAAGTGGGAAATGGGAGGGGGGATATGATTTGACAGTTTATCTGCTGAAATGCACATGCAGAAGCTTCTGGAATAGATCTGAGGCTGTGATACCTTCCTCCAGCCATCTGGCATCATGGTGCCATGTCTTCTACATCACTACAGTAGAGAGCTGGGATATATTAGCTAGCATTCCCATGTATGTAAAGCAGCTTTAACAACTCCAGTGCCCCCCCCCCCCCGGCTTTGGAACTCGCTCCCCAGGGAGATTAGGCAGGCCCCCACCCTCCTTTCTTTTCAGAAGAGCTTGAAAACCTGACTCTTCCAGAAGGCCTTTGCTTTGCCTACTAAGCAATAGACCCTCAGGTATGCTTTCTCAGGATTACACTTAGCACTTTAATTACTACACCTGCTGTGTAATTACCCCTCCCTGATGACTTGACATTTTTTCTGCACCTTGGCCCAGATCTTTTGATCCAACTCATGATTTTAACATTATTTTGTATATTGACCTTTTATGACTGTTTTATCCATGTTGATGTTTTACTGTTGGCTGATTTGTTCATTGTTTTTGTTTTGATTTTGTGCTGTTGCGTCCGGGCATAGCCCCATGTAAACCTCCCCGAGTCCCTTCGGGGAGATGGGGCAGGGTATAAGAATAAAGTTATTATTATTATTATTATTATTATTATTATTATTATTATTATTATTATTATTACCACCTAGGGCCAGCTCTGTCTGGTATACAATGTGGCTAGCTGTGGGTGGGGGAAGGGTCACCACTGGCAGCTATGTGGGCTGTCCTGGTGTACATTAGCCAATCTTGTTGTGAAAGTTTTAAAAAATCCACATTTTACAGTGGCTGTTAAGCCATAGATACTATGGTTTTTGAGAGTGATTTAGATCCACGTTCAGTGGTTTATATAGCTACCATCCTGTTCTCAAGCTGGTTCCTGTACAGACTGTAAAATCACCTGCACAGTGGTCAGTGTAGATGTGCCCTATATTTATTGATTTGTACTTTGTAGTATCTGATATACGTTATAATAAAAGAATGAAGAGAACTTTGTACTCACATTTATCCATATTTTAATAACGACTGTGTACCTATACAGGGACTTCTTAGTTTTAGTGGCAATTAGAGAAAGAGAGATTTGAATATACTGCTCAGTTTAAGGCTGGCAAAGAGAGAAAATCTTGAAATAAGTTTGTCATATTTTATTATGTTTTTTAATTTGCCCCTCTCCCCTCTTAGTTCTCTGTGGGGTGGGAGGAGCTGTTAATATTAATAACTTTTGATGCACTCACAGTTAACTAGAATTATGAATACTGCATAACTTTGGGAAAATGTTACTGCACTGAAGCAGAAGATGTCATAAAAGCCAGGACAGTAATTTCTAGGTGTTTCCAAACAGAAATTAATGGCCTGAAAGAAGGATCGTTTTCCTAACCTATAAGTGAATGGAAGTTACTTCCAGTTTCCCTAAAATTGTCCCCCACAAGCCCTACATAGTTTCAGCAATTTTTTTAAAAAAATATATTATCATGGAGAAAAGTGATAAGTGTAAGTTCACTATATTTCAACCTCACTGGGCAATGAATTTGCATTTTATGCAAATATCACCATAATCTTCATCTATACCCCACCACCCCCACCATTCATGTCCTTTTCCTGCTCTTTCCTACTTCTCTTTGTCTTCTCTTGGTTGGAGTTGGGTAGCATTCAACTCCTGGGCACAGTCCGTCCGTCCGTCCCCCCCCCCCCCCCCCCGTTTCCCAGCGCTGCCACACAGAGTCCCACAGGCAACCACTGGAAGTTGCCTTGCATCATGTGATAGCCTACGTGGGACTCCATTTCAGCAGTGCAGAGAAATAGAGAGAAGACAGAGAGAAGACTTGTGGGTTGAAGTCCACAGTTTCCATCTCTCCAGTGGGCTGAGTTGATATCACCTCAAGAAAGGGGATGCTCAGAATTGATTGTATTCATTCACTTGGAGTCTATCCACTCCGGAAGTCAACCAGGGCTTTGAAAGCCCAGGGCTTTGTGTCAACCTGCTGAGGTGACACAAACATGTCCAAGATCTGTCAGAAATGCAACCAGAACCATCAGTCTCCTGGGCTAGACCATCCTTAGTGGTTCACTTCTGCAGAGGTTTTGAGACCCATTCAGTCTAACAACTAGACAGCGATCAGTCCATGAGAATAGAACTACGGAAGATTCTTCCATGCCAAGATCATCACTATCTCATCTACCATAGAAAACATGGCACAGAGTATGTTGACATTCCCTCACACTGTAAGCCAAGGGGACTCCAAGATCAAGCCCAACACCACCCCAGTTGGCTCATGATTATTATAATGGCACATATTATTAATTTAGAGTCTAATTATGCAAATTTAATACATTAATCATTGCATTTTTCTATCACCGTGTTTCAGCCTTGGTGCCATTTTGATAGTAACTACTTAGAGAATGAGTTTAATATTTAAAGTGCTGGACTTGGAGAGGAGACTCAAGTTCAAATCTCTGCTTGGCCACAGAATTTACTACAATAACCTTGAACCATCACTAACTCAACAGTGAGTCTCAGAAAATGTATCATATGGGGTAGCTGTGAGGATTAATAGCAATACAAGAACTATGTAAATTGGCCATGCATTTTTAGGTTAGTAACACTGAAATAATAATCATGACGAAAAGAAGAAAAATGTCATGCACAAGCAATTCTAATGCTGTATTTTTGTCAGATCACAATTGTGTTTTTGCCATCATTATTTTTGCCATCGTTATAAAATGTATAGATCCATAAAAATATCTCATGAAGTTCTTGAGAGGTAATGCTATCTGATTGACAAGGAAAAATACAGAAGCAAGAGACCAATGTACAAACCATATTTTGCTCTTTGCTTTAACTTGCACCTACTTTACTTGCACTGTGCCTCTCTTCTAAACTTTTCCCTCTTTTGCTTCACTATTTTCCTTTTCCTTGGCTGGACGTGCACCTCTCTCACTACACATCTGCTGTGCTATCTAATAAATATGCATAATGCTACATGAAATAAGTAACAACAACAGCAACAACAATTTTATTACCTGACTTCTTGCTCAAGGCAGGGTACAAGGCAGGGTACAACAGGATTAAAATAGAAGAATAACACAACATTATTAACATACATGTAAAATAAGACCACATCAATAAAATGTAGGTTAAAATTCATAAATTAAAATTGACCAGGTAGGCCTGCCAGAAAAGATAGGTCTTCAGTTGCATCTTGCACTCTGACAGCTGATTTTTATGTTGAATCTCTTCCAGCAGGTAATTCCACAGTCTTGGGGCATCCAATGAAAAGGTCCTCTGGGTGACAGACCTAATCTATGTAGGTCTTTAAAGGTCAAAACCAACACTCTGTATTTGACTGGAAATTAATTGGCAACCAGTGGAGTGAATTTAATATGGGTGTGATATGCTCATTCCTAGATGTTCTTGGAACTACTCTGGCTTCCATGATTTTGAAGTAATGGGAGTTTTTGAACTTGCTGCAGAAGGTAGTTCAATGTAAATCACATTGCAGAAGTCCAACCTTAAGGTTACCAGCGCATGCATTACCATCTTCATAACTCCATGGAACCTTACATTGTTATCATTGTACTGCAGCTTTTACAACAACAACAACAACAACAACAACAACACTTTATTAATATCCCACCACCATCTCCCTGAAGGGACTCAGAGTGGCTTACAAGGCACTTTAGGATGCACATATAACATACAACAGGTAAAAATGGTACAAAAGTATAAAGCAAGTCAGAAAATTATAACAACAACCCCTTTTACTTGCTTTATTGAATCTCATCTCCTTTTTTCTAATGATTCCACTGATTCTGTTGCTTTCTCTTTTTTTTTGAACAAGAAAAACAATTCTGATAATATATAAAACCAAGACTACTGTGTGTAACACAGCTATATCTAAGAGTCACGCTAACATAAAACATACGTACATTATTAAACACATATTAGACCACTACTGGAACCATGGTATGAACCTCATCTTTACTGTTGATTTTTAATCCTTGTTTTCCTACTCCATATCCACACTTCTACTTTTAATAACACTCCTCTAATTCACAAATCAAATACTTGAAGTTTGTTCCCATCTTTGCTGTAGAAAAATGATAAATAAGTCCCAATCTTTCTTAAAGTTAGGCTGGATCTACACTGCCATACAATCCAGCTTTAGAATGTAGATTAACTACATTGAACTGCAGTGTGTGGCAGTGCAGATTCAGCCCCAGTCAGGGATTTCTTCTTAATCAGCATCATCATTTTGTCCATTTTGCCTAATTCACAAATCTTGGTCAGCCATTCTTCTTGTGTTGGCATGACTGGTTCTTTCCATTTCTGCGCATAGATGATTCTTGCTTCTGCAGTTATCATATATTGTAGTAATCTTCCATAGGTTCTTCCTAGATGATCATTCAGCAACTCCAACAAATAAAACTGATTTCATCCTGATTTTAACCTTAACAAATTCTTCCAACACCACATGTATTTGAGTCCAGTATTAATAAGTCCCTGGGCTTTTTGCAAGACCATCACATATGATAAAATACCCACCATTTCCCCCACATTTGCGACATTTACTAGAATTGCCTTTATACATTCCTCTGGCATCAAGTGCCAACTATACATCATTTTCTAGAAATTCTCTTTTAAATCATTGCTTAAAGTCGACCTCAAACTCTTTGTCCAAACTTTCTCCCATTGTCCAACTGAATTTGTGTACCTATATTTTGAAAATATTTAACCATACAATTTTCCCCTTGTTCTTCCTTCATTTTGTATTTTAGCAACAGTTTATACATTTTTGTAATTAAGTGATCATCACCAGAATGGAATAAATTTTAAAACTCTGGTTTAATTAATTAATTAATTTACAGTATTTATATTCTGCCCTTCTCACCCTCAAGGGGACTCAGGGCGGATCACAATGTACATATACATGGCAAACATTCAATGCCATTAGACATATAACATACAGACACAGACTGAGACAGAGACACAGGCAATTTAACATTTTCCAGCTTCCAGCTTCATGAGGGTATGCTCTATTCCAGCCACAGGGGGAGCTGCTTCATCATCCACTGTGACACCTTGATTGAGTACTTCCTCATTCTTCCGCATGATGCTAGACTTTTTATGGTGTTGTAAATTAGTTAACCTAGCCTCCCCGCATAAAGCGGCACCTAAATTTCCTACTCAACAGATGCAACTGTCTTTTGGTTGCTTAGGTCAACAAAGAGCTAGGCTACTTAATGGTTGGGTGCTCAGTCTGACCCAGACTGGTTTTGAATTCCTGACCTCTCAGTCAGTAGTGATTTATTGCAGCTGGCTACTAACCAGCTGCACCACAGCCCAGTTTAACTGTTACAAATCCAAATAATCCATTGCTTTCAGTGACTTTTGCAAGGAAATCTGCAAAACAGTTTTCAGCTAAGCTTTCCTGCAATAATAACCCAGCAATAAACTAGGGAACTGTAAATTGTTATTGAGAGATGATATCCTGTCAATTCCTGTATTTCTATCATCAATGTCAATGTCAATCTCAACCACATTAATTGACTGAACAAAACTGGACCCTTTCTCTCCCTTGGCAGCACTTGAAATGCCATGGCTCAATGCTATGGAATCCTGGGAGTTGTAGTTTTAGCCTTCTCTGCCTTTGGGAAGGCACTCTTTGGCAGACAAGGCTAAAAATCTGGTGAAACTACAATTCCCAGTATTCCATAGCTTTGAGCTACGGTAGTTAAAGGGGCATCAAATTGAAAATTATTGAAATCCAAATGAAGTTTTGATTCTGGTTTTGTCTTTGAAACTGAGGAGAGGAGAAAAGGTTAATGTTTGGTTTTTTTGCCAAAAGGGATGTCACATCTTCCCCGCCCTCAGATTATTTTTCATTGCACAACGTAGCTTCAAAAAGGATTTGTGGGCAGGCATCCTCCTGTCTCAGCTAATGAGAGAACCCGTTTTAGAAGGCACATGTGATAAGGCCCTCAGTTTCCGCCCTTCATCCTAGTCATTACAGCACCAGGGGTTACCCTCTACTCTGCTTTGCATCTTTCTTCTGGCTAGAAGCAGAAGAAGGTGAAGTGGAATAAGTAGATGAAATAGAACATTTCCCTCATTTCACCTTGATCTTTAGTTAAGATTTCTGTATTAATTTCCAAATAGGATAATAAGACAAAATCTAAGAGATAATCCCAAGTAGGGTAAACAGAATGAGTCAACTGCTAAATGGTAAGTCAACACCTTTATGAATCCCATTGATTAAATGGGTCTAGCAATTGGATTTAGGTTTAAAGATGTAATAATACTGATGGGATTAAACACCATGCAGTAAACTACAGATTTCTCAGCTTAACATTCAAGTCAGTTAAAGCCTTTGAGCAAATATTAAAGAAAGAATAGTAACGTTATAAAGGAGATAATCGGGGGAGACATGGATTGACTGGTTGATTTACAAATATTTATGAAAGGATTATATCTACCATTTTCAGAACAGTGTACACAAATGAGAAAACATACAATATAAAAGAAATGCATAAAATTATTATACCATATCTATGGACTTTATCACACAAGGCAGGTTAATTGACATTGCTGGACCATCACAATGCCATTCACATCCTGCTAACAAACGATTCTCCTTTTCCTAGCTATTGATGGATAAAATCTGTCAATAACCCCCAATACTGCATGTTCCTGTCACCTACTTTGAGACACACACACACACACACAGATGCATTTTTGTTTTTAGTGCCAACATTGTGCAATTGCATTAAAAAATGAACTGCAGTAATGCAAGAAGGTAGAAATACAAGCGTGTATGGAACTTCGATAAGGGCACCACAGACTGGTAAATTGGTGCAATTATGCTATTGTAGAGAGGTGTGTTATCAACAGTTCTGAACATGGTATGTATGTATCCACTATCTATTTTAACACAATAGTAGAATAATGGGTTGATTTGATAAAGTCCTTTATATCCAAAGGGGCAAAATGCATAGTAGGATAGATATCTCTCGAAAGGCTTGCACATCTCAAACATGAAACTAAAAATAAATTACAGCACATACAATATCAAGATAGCAGTCTTCAAATATCTGGAAGTCTGTTGTGCAGATCATTAAATAAAGATGTTAACTGTGTCGAAGGATAAGGTGACAACCAATGAGTGGAAATTCCAGAGAAACAGATTTTGGCTTAACAATGGTAAGAGCTATTTGGCAACTGAACAGAACATCTCAAGAGGTGGTGGGTTCTCCTTCACTGTAGGTATTTAAACTGATATTGGGCTGCCATCTGGCAATAATTCTATCTTCATTATATACACATGATTAGGTGATTATGTGAAATCAAGTGAGATTTTGACCAAAGTATTTTCTTGCTGAACTAGTAACTCTGGGTGTTGCTACTTCTGGCATACTTGTATTTTATCCCTCCTATGTTTTTTGTGAAGACTGCATGTGCCCCCAGATACATAGTGTAACCCACATTTTTCTGTAGTGCTGATGATGCTGCTGGAGCAATGATCCCTTGAGATATCTCAAAATTAGTCATTTGGGTTTTTGTTGGCTCCAGGAAACCAGGTGCTTCTTAAAATAACAGAAGTGATCCTACCACTAATTGTGCTCCACTACTTGTGGTGGCATCTTAATGTATCCAAGTGAGATCTTGCCCTGACTTTTGGGGAGGCAGACATGATAATGGGAAGTGCTTCTTGAGGTCCAGTATATCAACTAGAAAATCTGCAAGCACAAGATATTGTGATGGCCACCAGTTGGGATGACTTTAAAGATGTGAACAGGCTCCTTGTCACAAGATATCTTTGCTCCACGTGAAGTCAATAACTAAAATACAGTAGAGTCTCACTTATCCAAGACTTGCTTATCCAAGGTTCTGGATTATCCAAGGTTTTTAATATATCATGATATTTTGGTGCTAAATTCGTAAATACAGTAATCACAACATAATACTGCGTATTGAACTACTTTTTCTGTCAAATTTGTTGTCTAACATGATGTTTTGGTGCTTATTTTGTAAAATCATAACCTAACTTGATGTTTAATAGGCTTTTCCTTAAACCCTCCTTATTACTCAAGATGTTCACTTATCCAAGGTTCTGCTAGCCTGTTTAGCTTGGATAAGTGAGACTCTACTGTAATGAGAAAAGGGACAGAGTATCTTATTTTATTAAAACATATTAACACTAACTACAATATTGGATTTTATAATATTAAATTATATTATCATTATTCTGAAGAGCCTTTTAGATAGACACGCATCAACTGTTTCCAAGGAAAGTCCTCAGATTTCAGATGCCTCAAAAGTTCTTATTTTATGCTCTGCAAGTTTCCATAATCAGGGTTTCGAAATCCAGAGATTCTTAGAGATCTGCACAAAATGATGCACAAGAAGGCTTCTCTATCTCAAATATTCACATTGTGTCACTAGTGTCAGAGCAAATTTATGAACTCACCACACATGTTCTGAAAATACATACCTGTAAGGAAACTTGTGACCTTGCCAGAGGCATTTTAAATAGATTGGAATCAATAATTCACATGCACACCATCTGAAATGGAATTTTACTGAACACACAATAATAAAAATATATACAATGATTGTGTTTGGGGAACAGCAGATGCTATGGCAGAGCCTCATAAATGGCATAGAATGAGCAGACAACACAAGGGATGGCAAAATTATTTATGCATCTCTTATTATAACTCAAATGAACAAACATGTGAGGCTGGAATGGTTGGGGCTATGCAATTTGAAGTTCAGGGATTGCTTGAAGGGGCAGAGGGAGGAGAGAGGGGGAGGTTGAAATGTAGAAGCAATATAATACTTCTCTTATTTGCACAGAGAGTTGTGGAAGAGATATGATAGGGAAAGCTTCCAATTCGAGGGCAGACATTACCTCTCTTAGCTGGATTTTCCTGAAGAGAAATGAGAGTTGGGGAATCAATGTTTTTTTTAAAGGAGGACAGGCTAACCATGTCTTCCAAGCTGGAACCAGGATGTTTAGGAAGACAATAAATCATGATAATCCCTGGCCAAAACCCTGGATTGGGTGTGCATGCATATGTGTGTGTGTGTGCGGGGTTTATGGTAGTGATATCTCAGCTTGCGTCATTTTGCCTTCAAAGCTTTAAGTTTTAGTCCTGGGTAGGACTAAGCCTCCTTCATTATGAGGTAGGATATAAGAATATTCTCAGGAATCAGTTTTTTTTTTTTTGTTCAAAGATGGAAATCTCAAGAAGGATATGTACCAAGAAAGGCTTTTGGTCATAAGTGAATGCTACTGTCACGACCCAGGCTGCAGAGCACCAATAACCATACACAGAGGCCAGAATCTATCTAATATCTTTATTAAGGAAATAAGTAAAGGCAATAAAAATAAGTGTAGAATATAGTTCAGAAGATGACCTTTCAGGAAAGGTCAAATATAGTCCAGGAAAACAATGTCCAATATGAAATAGTAAGGTCCAAAGTTGTAATCCAGTAACCGAAACACTCACTTTGCCAAGCAAAGTGAGGGGAGATGACAAGGTCCTTTAGTCCATGAAACTTAGGCAAGGCAAGGAAATAGCTTGATTCTTGGTACACAAAGCTTGATTCAAGGCAACAAGGAACGAGGAACAGGGACAAAATCCGTGGTAAATACTTGGCAAGGTCCTGGAAAGCAAGGCTGAGTCCTAGGAAGCAAGGCAAGGTCCGTGGAGCAAAACAAGGCTGGAAACGGGAACGAAGGCTTGGAAACAGGAACGAAGGCTTGGAAGCGGGAGTAGCGCTGTCCACACACAACCTACTCCAGTTGCTGACGAATTGACTCCGCAAGATTCCTACGGGGCAAGGAACCTAAATAGGGTCTCGTTTTCCCACCAAAGAACACTTCTCTGGGGAAACAGAACCGAAAGTCAATCTCTGTGTCCAGATGCATGACTCCCTAAAGGTTCTCATGAAAGCAGTCTTAATCAGCTGAATGCCTGGCTGCGATTCTCAGGCTTCTGCGATTAGCCTGTTGAACTCCTTTTTGTTGTTGATAATAACTACGGCGAGAAAATGGGGGAGATTCTGACTCAGGGCTTGTTTGGCAGATTTCTGGAAGGCAAACCTCCTGCAGGTGCAAGGGCTCCAATTCTGGCTGGGAAAGTTCCAATTCTGGCTGAAACGGTGGAAAAACCAAGTTTTCCTCTTCATCTGTCTCAACAGCGCTAGGAACGGGACTACATGGCCCATGAGTCATCACAGCTACAAGCAAACCTTTCATCCATAATGAATCATTTTTAGAGTCATAGAATCATAGAATCATAGAATAGTAGAGTTGGAAGAGACCTCATGGGCCATCCAGTCCAACCCCCTGCCAAGAAGCAGGAAATCGCATTCATAGCACCCCTGACAGATGGCCATCCAGCCTCTGTTTAAATGCCTCCAAAGAAGGAGCCTCCACCACAGTCCGGGGGAGAGAGTTCCACTGCCGAACAGCCCTCACAGTGAGGAAGTTTTTCCTGATGTTCAGGTAGAATCTCCTTTCCTGTAGTTTGAAGCCATTGTTCCGTGTCCTAGTCAGCAGTGCAGCAGAAAACAAGCTCTCGGGTCTTTATGAGGGATATGGAGGTGAGGAAAATACCTTTAAATATGCTCACACTTTCATATTTCAGTGTTGCATGGTTGTAATATTTTGTTTCATTTTGATGGCTCAGGCCCCAGTGTGGATTTATATAATCCAATTCAAAGAAATAATCTGGATTCAGAAACTGGATTATATGGCAGTGTAGATCCAACCACAGGGCTCTTCCAGACAGGCTCAAAATGTGGGACCTATCTCACTTTTCCCTGAGATGTCCAAATGACACCTCAGGTAAAAACAAATTAATGCAGAGAAAACTGGGTTTTCCCAGTTTAGTCCACATTACTTAAACATCTGAAAAAATCCAGACCTGTGGTGTCAATCCCCACAGCCATCCCAGTTCTTCAGGCCCCTGGAGCCTGAAGGGACGGGAGAGTGCTCCCCAGGGGCTGCGGGTGACTGGATGCCATCCTGGGCCAACCTTTTGTTGACCCAAGATGACATCTAGCCACCCTTGAGGGAAAGCCCAGGTTGTGGGAGGGGGTGGAGACTGAAACCCAGGAGAAAGTGGTTTTTTTTAACCCGCTTCCATCTGGGTTTTGGGTAAGCATCACTTTGGAGAGATTATGGCTGTATTTTAACTATCAAATAGAGAGAAGTTGATTGCAGAATCTCATAGATGTCCACCCCTATCAGTTTGGGTCCCTGTCCATATCCATGATTCTGCCAACCACAGGATGCCAAATGGGGTGATTACCAAACTCATGTCTAGGAATTTACCTTGCATTCAATGTTGGTGCAGTTTCAGGATTTACCTGGAGATGCCTCTCAGCTAAACTATCTGTCCTCAACCAAACCATCAAATGATTCTATATAGAATATATGTACATACGTATAGTCTCTCACACACGTGTGTGTAAACACAATTGTCTTTCAGCAGATAATGAAGGCTGGATTAAGGTTCTTGTGCAGCCCTGCAAAGTTTTCCCAAACAAAAATCCCATTGTGTACATGTGTGTGCTACTGTAGGAGGTGAGGGAAAAACCTTATGAAGTATATTCTTCTCTTTTCTTTGTTGCAGAAAGTACATCAGAGGTGCTCACAAAAATAGACAATAGTAAAGCAATTAGTTACCCTGTTCTACCATTCAGCTTGATTTTCAGAAATAGATCTGCTATTCAACAATCTCTTCTTTCTGCAAGAGAGAGAGAGCTAACTTAGGAGATCTGGAAAGAAAATACCTGGGGCTAGAACTACAGACACTGTTTGTCTGGAGACTTAGTCCTGATGTTCTTCTCAGCCATTTTGGTCTTCTCAATTCTGTGAAATGAAGGATTGGTTTGTTTTTATTATTTTGCCATCATCTCTCCCTCCCTCAGGCCCTGCTTATTTTGAGTTCAAAGTACACAGGCTGGCATCTGCTGTGCTCTCTCGCCTTGCTCTCAGCATCTCTCTGGAGTATGATCACTCTATGCCGTGGGTGAATGCAGGAGAAATATGTGCTGATATGACATTTCAGTTATACATAATGCCATTAAAATATGATAAGAATGCTATTAACATTAATAATCCTTTTCATTGTATCATTTAGGGAGCAAAACAAGCCATTAAATATTACAGAGTCATTGGCGCTTTGATGGCTTTGGGGAGGGGAACATTTGGACGTGTTTGTCTACGTTTCCTCTGGGAAAAAAACATTATCTTTGTAAATGGTGCACTGCCATCCTACATCTCTAGAGAACCTGCCAGAGTCAAAAGGAGCGAGCATCAAAATGGATGGTTAGGTCTCAATGAAAGCATGGCATAGGGAGTAGTGTCTAGGGAGAGTTCTGTGGAAAGATGGACTTTGGGGCTGGGGAACTTGATAGAAAGGGATACCCAATTTTTTTCATTCTGTAAAACCTTTGGAAGAAATTAGCAAGGAAAGATTGCATTACACAGCTCAAGGATTTCAATGCAGTGCAGGGCAACAATGAATCTTTCCATTTTAACATATTTTGTTCATTCAAATTTTCAAACATCAGAAAATTTCAGCTATTAAGGGTCACATTCTTAAATGATGTGTTGTTTAGGAAACATGGATATAGTAGTTTCCTTTACTGTGATTAGCTCCAGCTTTTCTTTACAGATAGATAGTTGCTTCACTGGGAGACTGTGCTTGACTGTGGTTCTGCTATCTAACTGTCTGGACTTCTCTCTTGTAGTGGTTTCTTACTTCCAGTATGAAGATGCATGTGTAATGTATATTCTGATGTAATTTTTCTTGTTCCTTCTCTCTTTCTCTTCTGTGAGAATAATGGCCATGGTTTATTTCCTGTGATATTTCTTCAACCTTCCCTCACCCCAATTTAAAATGTACACGCATATATAAAGTTCAGGTGACTTAATTACTGTACAAAAAGAATGTCCCTGTCCAGTATTTTTCTTTAAAAAAACCCTGGTGCTAAAAGCCAAAATAGAAGTAATGGGATGTAGACAGGAAAAAGAACCCCTGTATTTAGTTGCTTGCTGAGGTCTCATTTATGTTGCTGTTATATGGTCAGTGTAGTTTAACTGCATTGAGCTGCATTATATAAGTCTATACTGGCCGTATAATGCAGTTTCAAACTACATAATATGGCAGTCTAGATGGGGTCTCACATGCACATATGTTTGCAATGGCAAACGGTTCTGAATTATCACAGCTTTTCCTCCTCCATTCAGATTTGTGTGTGTGTGTGTGTGTATAAAATATTATTATTCTAAGATAATTTTTCCCCAACCTACCAGAAAGCTGACAAGTGAAAAGATTTACAGTAACTATAGTCACAGTTGGCAAACTTGGAAGGCCAGAGCAAAGGCTGAATTAAGGTGGCTCTGGAATAAAGTTGGTCAGAAGGCCCTTCCTCATGTAAGGTTCCCTTTGTACACATGTGAGCTATTTTCGAAGTAATGACAGAACCTGAGCAAATGAATAGACAGTACAATAACAGGACAAATAAACTCTTGTATGTCAACCCATCTTCATCCTTGCAACTTCAATTAGACTAATAGCTCATTCCTGTGCATTTTTATTAGATTATTTAACAACCCCCCCCTTGCAAAAACAACAACAACAAAAACAACAAAAAACCAGGAGAATGAGGAAGTGATTAAGAAAGAAAGCTACATGTTTTTATTTCAACACTGGGACCCATAGCTAGTGAGCTGACATAACAAGAATCCAACCATATGCACAACTGTGTTGAAATATAGCCACTAAAATTATCACCACAGTTGCCACTAAAGTCCGTCCCTTTTATAGTGCCATATAAAATCCAGATTATCTGCTTTGAACTGAATTATATGGCAGTGTAGACTCATATAGTTCAGTTCAAAACAGATAATCTAGATCAGGGGTCCCCACACTTTTAAAACTTGGGGCCAGTTCATAATCCCTCAGACCGTAGGAGGGCCGGACTATAGTTGGCCACCGAATAATAATAATAATAATAATAATAATAATAATAATAATAATAATAATCATCGTCATCATCATCATCATCCCAACCCCCTTCTGCCTTTGTGGACCAAAAGCACAAGCAAAGCACCCCTGATAGATGGCCACCTAGCCTCAATGTTAACAACAACAACAACAACAACAATAATAAAGAGGGTTGGAAGAGACCCTTTGGGCCGTTTAGCCCAACCCCCTTTTGCCTTTGTGCTGTGTGGGCCGGATAAAAGGCTTTGATGGGCCACATGTGGCCCACGGGCCGTAGTTTGGGGACTCCTGATCTAGATTATATGGCACTCATCACCTCCTCAATCCAGGCACAGCTATAAACCAACATGACAGGTTCACCGTAGAGGTGCTGAAAATTAGAAATGATTTGGAAAGGCCTCAGCAATAAAAATGTGGATAAGGACCTCTCTGTCGCCTACTTCCTTATTAGATGGGCTACTTGCTTTTTTGTACACTACTTGTTCTTCCCTTTCAGGAGGGAGCCCATTATACAACACACGTGTATTTCCAGCTGGGCTCCATCCGGTAAAGTGGAGAGCAAGCTGCATGTGCTGTCATCACAACAACACATGCACCTCCACATGTTGCCTTATAAGCAATGTGTGTGTGTGTGGGGGGGGAATCAGTTAGGGTTGGCAATGCTTAACCCCATGGGATGGGAACGAAGACAAGTCACATTATACGGTTCTCCACGCTCCCCCACCAGGAGCCCATGGATTCACCACGGTGTATGGTGAATCCATGGGCCTTTGTGATGAGGTCCCTAGTTTAATCTGAGCTTCAGTCATATTGATACCTGAAATAATCTTCACCGCAGCCCCTTCACTGAAAAAAAGCAGGTATATGTCTATTGGCCATTAAGACATTGGGGAACATTTCTGACATTCCCTTGCTTAATACAGGTTAGGCACAGACATTGCATTTTAATGGTTTGTTTATTTCTGTAATCCCATATCACCCATCTGTCCCAATTTGACAAGCGCAGCCTGGATTAGTCCTGCATCACTCAATTTTTTTTGTTGCTTTAAAAATGTCCAAGTTTTTTTTTAAACTACTTTCACTTTTAATCTGCTTTTTAAAATTTACTTCAAAATGCAATCAAGATAAAAAAAATAGTGTTTATTCCTTTAATTTAAGAAGAGTACAGAGCAGAATCTTGCCCTTACCAGTAGACTGAAGCAAATGTAAATTACTGGAACCTCTCATACCTTGTGTGTTTTTCCCCATTTATACCTTTTGCCATCTGAGCCATGCTCTGATGTTGCTTGGCCATACATGTTCCGGTTTTCATGTATGAAATGTTGATGGATATGTAATTCTAGGGAGCCCCAGTGGTGCAGCAAGTTAAACTGCTGAGCTGCTGAATTTGCTGACCAAAAGATCAGCGGTTCAAATCCGGGGAGTGAGATGAGCTCCCCCTGTTAGCCCCAGCTTCTGCCAACCTAGTAGTTCAAAAACATGCAAATGTGAGTAGATCAATAGGTACTGCTCTGGTGGGAAGGTAACAGTGCTCCATGCAGTCATGCCGGCTACATGACCTTGGAGGAGTCTACAGAGAAAGCCAACTCTTCGGCTTAGAAATGGAGATGAGCCAGAGTCCGACACAACTGGACTTGATGTCAGGGGAAAACCTTTATGTAATTCTAAACAAACTTGTCAATTTTTCTTTGACTCTGAGATTAAGAAAAGAGCAGTGAGATAGGAAGAGGGTGTTCCTAGCCAGCGTACTCTTTGTGCTACTAGCATTTAGAACGTACTATTTTTTATTATTCAAGTGTTTTTTGTGAGAAAAAAGAAGGAAGAGGCAATGAGGGAAAAGAGAGACCTGCTTAGCAGGCAAGAAGTGGGGAATTCAATGTATGATGCAGGGAAACAATGGCATGATAAAAGTGTCAAGTAAAGCCATCTGAACTTATTTGAAAGTGCCCTTTTTTGAGTTTATGACACAGTAAAGACCCAATGCTATGATAATTTACTGAACTGCATCATATGCTGTATGGATAAATCCAGAGTTTTTGTCACCGCTTTTATAGCCCTTTTCTGTGACAAAACATTATCCCAGAAAGTTCCAGTCCTCCAGCAGTGCCATCTTAATGCATGAGCATGCTGGCCAGTGGACACTTGTCCAAGGGGCCCACAAACATACATAGGCCAGAATTTAGCACTAATTCTACAATCACCCTCCTCAACATTCAAATCTCCTGCTAACTCAGTAGAAGGAGAAAAAAATACAACTTGTGGAGGAGAGTTGGAATGTTTGCAATTTTACCATTTTAATTGTCAGCAATGTTATGGAAGCAGAATATTGTAACGAGAGAGCTAACGGCTGGGGACAACATTTGTGTGCATGTCCATTATTGGAAACAGAGCCTCCACTGTTTTCCTAGAATTCTATTAGTGTGTTGAAATGGTAGAGTAAGTGTAAGAAAGTGAAGTGCGGAAAAGGAAACGGTATGACTATACAATTATTTTATGGATAATTTCCATTTTTATTTCTGTGAGTAGTTGGTTAGGCAGAGCCCAGTGTACCACTTTGTCCATAATGCTGTTAAGAAGGGGAGAAATTCAAACAGATTTGGAAGAGCCAGTTTTCCATGGTGTGATGAATCAAAGCACAATATGTTCAAAATGTAAGAATCTGATGTGATGGGCACAGTATTTATCTTGTCTGAATATATGTATCAAGTCCTTAAAAAATACGGGATGTGCACTGATATTAATAAAATATATCACAATGTGATAAGGTTCTAGACAAATCTAAGCAAAAAATAAGGACTGGGATTAGGGACCAGGAAGAATTAGGTTGGGGGGGGTACCAAATCTGGAACTATATTACAAAGCATTTCAATTTAAGCCACTACTAGAAAGTAGGTTAGGGAAAAAAGAAAAATGGTCTAGAATAGAAGATGCAGTAAACAATGGATAGGGAAAGTTTGGAGTATTTACAAGTAACTTAGAGGTAAGAATAAAAAAAACAAGATGCCCCAGAAAATTAGCATTAAAAATATGGAAAAAATGGCAACCAATTTGGATGCCTGAAATATCAAAGTGGACACCCTTAGAAAGTTTGTATGAGTAGGAGTTTGGCTCTAACTGGTGTAAAGACATGGAAGATAAAGGATATCATTGTATTGATGATTTATATGGCATAAACAGACAATTGATTCTTAAAAGTAGGATAATAGAAAAAGTGGGAAACAAAAATGAGATAAAGATATAAGGCTTACACAATAAACATACACAGGAGAAATATGGGGAATGTTTAGACCAGGGGTCCCCAAACTTTTTAAACAGGGGGCCAGTTCACGATGCTTCGGACCGTAGGAGGGCTAGACTATAGTTGGCCACCGAGCATTAATTAATAATAGTATTAATAATAACAACAACAACAATAATAAAAAAGAGGGTTGGAAGAGACCCTTTGGGTCATTGAGTCCAACCCCCTTCTGCCTTTGTGCACCGAAAGCACAAGCAAAGCACCCCTGACAGATGGCCACCCAGCCTCAATGTTAATAATAATAATAATAATAATAATAATAATAATAATAATAATAATAATAGGGTTAGAAGGGCCCCTTGGGCCATTGAGTCCAACCCTCTTCTCCCTTTGTGCACTGAAAGCACAAGCAAAGCACCCCTGACAGATGGCCACCCAGCCTCAATGTTAATAATAATTAATAATAATAATAATAATAATAATAAAGAGGATTGGAAGAGACCCCTTGGGCCATTGAGTCCAATCCCCTTCTGCCTCTGTGCACCAAAAGCACAAGCAAAGCATCCCTGACAGATGGCCACCCAGCCTCAATATTATTATTATTATTATTAATAATAATAATAATAATAATAATAATAATAATAATAATAATAATAATAATAATGGTTGTAAGAGAAGAAGAGTCCCCTTGGGTCATTTAGCCCAACCCCCTTCTGCCCTTGTGCTGTGGGGGCCGGATAAATGGCTTCGATGGGCCACATCCGGCCCCCGGGCCTTAGTTTGGGGACCCTTGGTTTAGACAATGAAAGTAAATTGGAAAGTAAACTAACAAAAGGACAGAAAGTAAAGAAAAGATTAGTATGAGAAATATACAAAATGATGATAAAAGACAACAACTATACAGTAAGAACACAACAAAATAAATGGCAGAAGGAAGAGCCCTGCACAAAACAAGCTATAGGGGAAATAATTAAGGAGTTTAAGAAAATTAAATTGGAAAAATACAAGTCGTTAGAAAGAAAATTTATATGGAAATAGTATAGGATACCAGCCCAACGATCAAACATGGAAATAGGGCTAAACCCAATATGTTGGCACTGTAAAGTAGAGAAAGGTTGGAACTCACACATGTGGTGGGAATGTCTAAATGTAACAACTTTTTGGGGAAAGATATTTTAAAAAATTGATTTTTTTCAAAATACTAATCCAGGTAAACATGGAATTTATGCTAATGGCAATAATAGGGAATAAAAATATGAGTGCAAAGAATTAAGATTTATTCAAGGCAATGGTCCTTATTATTATTATTATTATTATTATTATTTTATTTTATTTTTATACCCCGCTACCCTCTCCCTGAAGGAACTCAGGGCAGCTTCCATGCTTCCATGCAGGACGGCTTACGTGCTGGACATAGCCCAAAGCATACAGCAAGATTACCAACTAAAATGCAGTTAAAACATAGTAATATATAATAGACTAGTTAAACATATTAAAACAGCAGTGTATAAAACACCAATTAAAATGTATCAAAGCAAACCTCAAGAACCAGTAACCAGGAATATGGTGGGGATGATCAAAATTAGAGTGGGCTGGGCACTGACTTGTGCAAAAAATAGGTTATTCCGCCAGGACTGGGTGAGGTGCTGAGTACGATCTATCAGTTAACTAGGGCTGGACATACAGTACATGATCAGGGCCTAACCATCATCAAATACACACTGGAAAATCCAGGTTTTCAGATCCTTACACAAGGTGGACAAAGTGGTCCTAGCAGGAAAGGCGGTAATAGCCTGGGGATGGAGAGAT
Organism: Anolis carolinensis; assembly: GCF_035594765.1. Classification (NCBI taxonomy): domain Eukaryota; kingdom Metazoa; phylum Chordata; class Lepidosauria; order Squamata; family Anolidae; genus Anolis; species Anolis carolinensis. The sequence goes on from NC_085844.1 coordinate 133,579,753, forward strand.
TTTAAAAAATTGAATTTGGAAAATTAGAATAACTACTTATTTGAGCAAGTACAACCAGACATTATAGCGTGTAGTTTGGGAAGACACACATGAGGAAAAAACAGAGGAAATTAAAGAGAAATGGGTGATATACATATGAAATGGATAGAAAATGGTGAAGCCAGTATAGATATTGCACAAAGATTAAGAAAACTGTGTTCATGGTTAAAGATACAGAGGAAAATGTGGGGGGGGGGGGGGGGAGGAAGAGTAGAGGAGGGGGGGGGAGAAAAATAAAAAAAATGTAATGAAAAGGATTAACTTTGTAAAGAAGGTGAATAGTAACAAAATATTTCAATATCTAAAATGTATACATAAAACAGTTAATTATCTATTCACAGATTGTGTTACTATGTATTCCATAAGAATTATTTTTAAAAGATGTGCATATATCCTATCCAGAGATAGAATATGACATAGATAGCCTGACAGAATCTCTGTGAAATGTTTTGCAGGCATTGGTGTAATATTCATTCTATCCATGCTAAAAGGAATGGATTGGCTAAAGGGAAAGGTGTGTTTAAATACTTTATTTATGGTTAGGCATTGGATAAATTATTCTTCTGATCCCTTCTAGCATGCATTCTATGTGGATACCATTTGTTGTGTATTTAGTAGTGGTTCAGCATGCCTTAACCAGAATTCAAAAATCTGAAATACTCTGAAATCTGAAATAATCCAGATGATAGACTGAAATAGGGACATTTTTGTTTTCTGGTGGTTCAGTATACACACACTTTGTTTCATGCACAAAATTGTTATAAATATTGTGTATAAAAGTACTTTTGGGGTATCATATTAAGATGTATATGAAACACAAAATAACATTGTGTTTAGACTCAGGTCTCATTTTCTTAGATACCACATAGGTGCCTGTGAGCAAATACAACTTTTTCAAAATCCAAAAAATTTCTGATCCAAAGCATTTTGCATAAGTGAGATTCAACCTTTACTTACAATGTGGAATAGCAGCTTTAATTCCATGATGGTCCCAATGTGTCTGTTCCAGGGAATGGATGAAAGATTTTGACTGCTCTGATTGAATTTGGAAGTAACTACAGATATATGTCAGTTAACGAAGCAGATGTTTTTTCTGGGCTTTACTTCTTTAACAGAAACTTTGATACCAGAAGTAGAAACGACATCAAAAGATTGGGATACAAAAGTTTTATGCAAGACTAACATTATCACATGTGAAATGAAACAGCCAGTAGTTGCTAATAGCTACAGTTCGTCCTCGACATCTGTGAATTACTTTTTTGCAAAAAATTTTTTGTAACTTTGTAGTTGCCGCTTAACTAGTTCTGTCTCCTCATCTCCCTTCTTCTCCTCATAATCTCATGTCCTTCCAACAATACATATTTTAAACCCTCTTTTAAACCTATTTCTGTTACAGTAGAGTCTCACTTATCCAACATAAACGGGCCGGCAGAATGTTGGATAAGCAAATATATTGGATAATAAGGAGGCATTAAGGAAAAGCCTATTAAACTTCAAATTAGGTTATGATTTTACAAATGAAGCACCAAAACATCATGTTAGACAACAAATTTGGCAGAAAAAGTAGTTCAATACGCAGTAATGCTATGTAGTAATTACTGTATTTATGAATTTAGCACCAAAATATCACGATATATTGAAAACATTGACTACAAAAATGCGTTGGATAATCCAGAACGTTGGATAAGTGAGTGTTGGATAAGTGAGACTCTACTGTACTACTAATCCACCTCCTCACAATTTAAATTGTGATTAGAAATAAGTTTAAAATCTGGCTGGAAGTGTTGGAAGGGCAGGGGGTGGTTTGGGAAGAAGAAGAATAGGATGAGGAGATCAATGAATGGGAAAGGGGTTTAAGATCTTGCTGTGGAATCTTGGTAGCTCTGTAGCATGCATGTTATAATACTCACAAGTGTTTACCTTTATATGTGTCCTGTTCTCCTAACCTCTATGAATATGAACCTCTATGAATACGGAGATCCAGCTGTAGCTATAAAATTGCATAATAGAATGAGAGTCAACACAACTACATTACATATCTTAATTTCCCAATGTAATTGATTTGTATCACTGTTTAGAGTTGTGGCTAAATGGAGGTAAAACACTGCATAGATCAAGTATTGGCTTATGATGTGCCTTGGTCTGATAGTCCGTGAGGCAATTATTGGGATGATGGAAGGAGAGTATGTATTGCAGAACACACCAGTGCTCATAGTGCTGAGATTAAAAACAAAAATCTACTATTCTTGTAAATCTTTGAATCAAAAAATTAAAATGTCAAGAATTTCCCAGAATATTTTGAACCAATGTTGGGGATGTCACAATGAGGATTCTTTTTTCATGTGTAATGGACTCGTAAGAAGATAAAACAATAGTGTTTTCAACTAAGATATTTAGACTTTGAAAGCCATATATGTAATATTATCAGAACATCTCTTTTGGACAGTATTGATAAAGATTTGAATAGTAAGTGTGGATCCGTTTCACAATACATGACAGCAGCAGCAAGAATATACTGCACCTGGTATTCACTGACCATCTTCCACACAAAGTCTTGGACCAAGATAGTGAAGAAAGTCAAGGAAGAAAGTTCAATGGCAGATTTAACATTAAGAAAACCAAAGTTATGAGCTCTGATTATTTATAGTAGACAATGAAGACAATGAGATAATTAAAGATTTCCAATACCTTGGCTCACTCATCAATCAGAATGGAAAGTTAAGAAGTCAGAAGACTAGAACTTAGAAGGGCAACTGTGAAGAAACTGGGCAAGATCCTGAAGTGTAAAGTTATGTTGAACACCAATATCAGGATTGTCCATGCTATTGTATTTCCAATTTCAACTATATATATGGTTGTGAAAACTGGAAAGTGAATAACGCTGTTAGGAAGAGAATCAATTCATTTAAGATGTGTTGCTGGAGGAGTGTTCTGTGTATACCCTGGACTGTCAAAAAGTCAAATAAATTGGTTCTCAGGCAAATCGGGTTTGAGCTTTCCCTGGAAGCCAAGATGACTAAACTGACATTGCTGTACTTTGGAAATATCATGAGAAGACATGACTTAAGAAAGATAATAATTCTTGACAAGTTGCAAGGCGGTAAGAAAAGAGGAAGACTACATTGCAGATAGATTAATACAATCAAGGAGACTGTGATCCAGAAATGGTAAGACCTGAGCAGGGCTTGAAGGTCTCTCATTCATAGGGTCACCATAAGTTGAAGTGAATTTGGCAGCAATTAATAACAAAAAAGGCTGATATCAAGATTGCTATTCAGAAATCACATAGTACCAGTTCTGACAGAATTGCACTGGCAGTGGCTACCAATATGCTTCTGGTCTGAATGTAAAGTGCTGATGATACCATTTAAATTCCTAAATAGCTTATGGTCTTGATACTTAAGGAAGCACCTCCATATATATATATGTCTGCATATGCTATGGTTGCACTATTTTAAATTGTCTGTTTTTTAACTGATTATCTGTTAAATATATATTATTTTAAAGTATTGCTATTATTTGTTTTAAAAAAAGGATTTTATTATAAATTGCCCTGAGATTTTCAGATGGGTGGGATATAAATATTTTAATAAATAAGTAGGTAAATAAAATTTGATTGCTGCTTTTCCTTTCAGTTCTTTTGCGTCAGAGGTATCCTAGTTGTTATGGCAACATTCCTTCCAGTCTTAAAGTTCTGCTATTGAATGCCAGGTCAGTAATGTAAGACCACCGCAAGAGCCAATTTGGTATAGATCATTGAGACCTTGCTGGAAATAGTGGGGTGGGGACTGTGTGTGTTTGTGTGGGAACCTCTTCTACATGAATGAATCAGAATTCTTATAGTATCAGCTTAGACAAGATGGATAAGGAGGAGAGGTTGTGGTGGACCATTATTTTTTCTCTTGCCCCATTCACCTTTCACCTAACATCAAGGGTTTGCTCCTCACACTGGAACTGACAGAGTTGAGACTTGCTTGATTCTACCCTGCTGCCTATTGATCTGTTGTATGGACTGACGAGTTTTGCTATTTTATAATTCCCTTGGCTGGTTGAGAATTTCTACAATTACTCTGAAACTCTCCATTGCACTATCACAAGCAACAAAGGAGTTTCAATCAGATCGCTTGAGGTCCACTATGTCTCCAGGGCTGGCCATGAGGCAGGATGAGATAGCTACCTGAACTTGAAATGGCTGAATACCTTCCCAGCTCCTTTAGATATTACCTTGTCAATCTACATCATTTTCCTTGCATGTTCATAGAACTCCTACTTCCTCTAACTGTCACACAAATATATTGTTTTGTAAAAAAAAGTCCCAGCCATTCAGTCACCATTGTATCTGTATTGGGAGACATTTTTGTAGTGAAGAAGGTGGAGACATTGTGTACCTGGGGAGGGTGTGTGTGTGTTGTGTGCACATAAATGGGTCTGCAGGGAATCAACTTACTAAGCTGGGGCAGCGGTGGTGCTTCTACTCCCATCTCAGACACTGGGAGAACTTGGACACTAGTGATGTTCTCCAGAATTATATTTCCCCATTTTCCTGTCTTTGAACAATATTGTCATGTTGTAGTGTCCTACATCACGTTTTAAGATATTTTATAGGACATGAAAAATGTGCCCTTGCGTTGTTTTCAGCTATCCCTTTGCTATCACGAGTGGAGTGCCGCAGGGTTCCGTCCTGGGCCTGGTCTGTTCAACATCTTTATTAACAACATAGACGAAGGGTTAGAAGGCACGATCATCAAGTTTGCAGACGACACCAAACTGGGAGGGATAGCTAACACTCCAGAAGACAGGAGCAGAATTCAAAACGATCTTAACAGATTAGAGAGATGGGCTGAAACTAACAAAATGAAGTTCAACAGGGACAAATGCAAGATACTTCACTTTGGCAGAAAAAATGAAATGCAAAGATGGGGGGACAATGCCTGGCTCGACAGCAGTACGTGTGAAAAAGATCTTGGAGTCTTTGTGGACAACAAGTTAAACATGAGCCTACAATGTGATGGGACGGCGAAAAAAGCCAATGGGATTCTGGCCTGCATAAATAGGGGTATAGCATCTAGATCCAGAGAAGTCATGCTACCCCTCTATTCTGCCTTGGTCAGGCCACACCTGGAATACTGTGTCCAATTCTGGGTACCGCAATTGAAGGGAGATGTTGACAAGCTGGAAAGCGTCAAGAGGAGGGCGACTAAAATGATCAAGAACCTGGAGAACAAACCCTATGAGGAGTGGCTTAAAGAGCTGGGTATGTTTAGCCTGCAGAAGAGAAGGCTGAGAGGAGACATGATAACCATATACAAATATGTGAGGGGAAGTCATAGGAAGGAGGGAGCAAGCTTGTTTGCTGCTGCCCTGTAGACTAGGACGCGGAACAATGGCTTCAAACGACAGGAAAGGAGATTCCACCTGAACATCAGGAAGAACTTCCTCACTGTGAGAGCTGTTCGGCAGTGGAACTCTCTGCCCCGGACTGTGGTGGAGGCTCCTTCTTTGGAGGCTTTTAAGCAGAGGCTGGATGGCCATCTGTCAGGGGTGCTTTGAATGAGATTTTCCTGCTTCTTGTAGGGGGTTGGACTGGATGGTCTGTGAGGTCTCTTCCAACTCTACGATTCTATGATTCTATCAAGTGTGAAGATTTTCAGTCATTCCACTGCCACCAAATTTGAGGGATTTTACCTATTCCCACCTCTGTTACCAATGTGTGGACTTCCGTCTGCTCCATTGCTGTGGCTACTGACTAGAGGACTCCTTCCTCTTGAATAATGGGTGACAGCGCCTTTCCACCAAATACTGTTATCGTATTCCTCCAATAGTTCTCTCTCACACTGTTTTTTGTTGAGTTTATTCCTTTGGACAAACTGTCAATCTTGATTTTATTTCGTTATTATTTATCCAAAAGTTTTATCTTAAGTTGATGTCATCCCATTTCTGTGTTGTGAGATTAAAAAAAACAAGTATACTGCATTTAAACACATTTCTGTGTATAATTTGTGCACATTTCTGACAATATATACATTTTAATCTTCCTAATATGATGCATTTTTCACCATTTTATAAATATCTAGCTGTGCCCGGCCACGTGTTGCTGTGGCATTGTCTGGTGGTGTTGGTGAGAACTTGTTGAGGTAGTGGTGGTATTGAATGTCTGTTGTATGGTTGTCTTTATGTTTAGTATGCATTTGGTTGTTTGTGTACTGTGAAAGTTGTGAGGGTAGAGGGGGTCTATGTCCCTGTGTAGTACTTTATAATATTTATACATTGTCCATGTGTTGTGAATGCTTGGATTGTGTCCTGCTGCATAGTAGAAAGGGTTGGGCTGGATGGCCCTTAGGGGTGTCTCCAAACTCTTGGATTCTATATTATTATTATTACTATTATTATTATTATTATCTTCATCATCATTATTATGTAGAGGCTGGATGGCCATCTGTCAGGAGTGCTTGGATTGTGTCCTCCTGCATGGTAGAAGGAAGTTGATCTGGATGATCCTTAGGGGTCACTCCAAACCTTAGGATTGTGTATGATTATTGTTATTATTAGTATTAGTATTAGTATTAGTATTGAGAGGCTGGGTGGCAATCTCTTGGGAGTGCTTGGATTGTGTCCTGCATGACAGAATTGGGTTGGACAGGATGGCCTTTAGCGGTGTCTCCTAACTGTCTGATTCTATGATTCGATTTGTATTATTACTGTGCAGATCTTGGATGGCCATCTGTCAGGAATGCTTGGTTTGTGTCGTCCTGCATGGTAGAAGGAAGTTGAACTGGATGATCCTTAGGGGTGTCTCCTAACCTTATGATTGTATGATATTATTATTATTATTATTATTATTATTATTATTATTATTCCTCTTCTTCTTCTTCTTCTTCTTCTTCTTCTTGAAAGACTGGGTGGCCATCTGTTGGGCGTGCTTGGATTGTGTCCTCCATGGCAGAATTGGGTTGGACTGGATTACCACAGTAATTATTTCATATTACAGTAGAATCTCACTTATCCAACATTCGCTTATCCAATGTTCTGGATTATCCAACGCAGTCTGCCTTTTAGTAGTCAATGTTTTTGTAGTCAATGTTTTAAATTCATTGTGATATTTTGGTGCTAAATTTGTAAATACAATAATTACAACATAGCATTACTGAGCATTGAACTACTTTTTCTGCCAAATTTGTTGTATAATATGATGTTTGGCGCTTAATTTGTATAATCATTACCTAATTTAATGTTTAATCGGTTTTTCCTGAATCCCTTCTTATGATCCAACATATTCACTTATCCAATGTTCTGCCGGGGTGTTTATGTTGGATAAGCGAGACTCTACTGTATATTTATAATCTTATATTATCTGCTTAGAACTGGATTCTATGAGGCCCCTTCTACACAGCTGTATAAAATGCACACTGAAGTGAATTATCTGGCAGTGTGGACTCAAGATAATCCAGTTCATAGCAGATAATATAAGATTATAAATGGGTAATATAGCTGTGTGGAAGGGCCTTGAGTCTACACTGCCATATAATCCAGTTAAAATCAGATAATCTGTATTTTATAGCCAGTGTGGAAGAAGCCTGAGGCCTAACTGTGCCTGTCCCCTGGGCTGAGTAGGTTGCTAGGAGACCAAGTGGGCAGAGATTAGACCTCTAACTGGAAGCAATTGGATAAAAAACAATTATTGCTCTCCCTCTAATTAGGACTTTATTTTTCTTTTCTTTTTGTTGTATGAACGTAGAGGCATGGATGAGGGGTTGTGTTGCCAAGTTTAGTGTTTCTGGGATGTGTAGTTTTGTTGTTTTGTCCTAGGCCGATTTTTTTTATCCTTTTATATATATAGATTTTCATTTTCTGCATTACACTTAAACAAACATACACATTGTCTTATCCATTTTATATTAGAAAACGGTATTACAAAATTCAGAAACGTGTGAATATAGAAGTCAAACTACATCTTTTCTCACATATTAGTTCAGGAAGTGCAAATTAGGTAAATTCATATTAAAATGTAAATCAAATTAGTTTTCTATCCATGCCTATGCAAAGTGTTCTGTTTTATCAGAGTTATGGATTGTGTGGTGATAAGCAATGCATGAAACAGTCCACATTTGATATGTATCAAAGTTACATGTTTCAGTTACAAGTCTGCTACATTCAGGTTCAGTACCTTTTTGCATACCCCAGCTCATACTAATTCTCATTTTGTATACATCTTCCCCAAAGGTAAGCATTTTGTGTGCAAGGGTTACACTGTGTTTGTTTGTTTTTTGAAAGTTGGAATCTGAAAGATAACTGAGTGCAAAATTAGGTCAGCTTACATAGAAATGTGAACTAACTCGAATTCACCAGAAGCCATATGTGGAAGCTTTTAACTGCGCTCAGGACAGCACATGGAATAAAGAATTGGACAAACAATACAGGCCATAACTCTGTCTGAAAAATTAACATACCAAGTAAGATTGGAGAAAGATAAATAAAAGAGAATTTAGTCGTAGCTACAGAAAACCATTTATTAGTTATATGTGCCAGAATAATAGCAAATTCAATCTACCATCAGATCAAATGAGATTTTGTTTAAATGACTAGGGTAAGATATACCTATTATTAATACACTTTGAAAATAGTGGAGAGATCAATTCACTAGTAAGAGGTCTGACAGGAAAGTACAGTAGAGTCTCACTTATCCAACATAAACGGGCCGGCAGAATGTTGGATAAGCGAATATGTTGGATAATAAGGAGGCATTAAGGAAAAGCCTATTAAACATCAAATTAGGTTATGATTTTACAAATTACGCACCAAAATATCATGTTATACAACAAATTTGACAGAAAAAGTAGTTCAATACGCAGTAATGCTATGTAGTAATTACTGTATTTATGAATTTAGCATCAAAATATCATGATGTATTGAAAATATTGACTACAAAAATGCGTTGGATAATCCAGAACGTTGGATAAGCGAGTGTTGGATAAGTGAGACTCTACTGTAGTATGTAAATGTTTGTCACATGGATGGGAGGGAGGGTGGATGGAATAATGCAGAATTTCTAATTTTGATTTGTTACTGTACTGTGATACATAATGCGTAAATTTACTTTTAAAAAAATTAAAAGAAAGTACATGGAAGCCCCACACAGAGTTTTCGCTCAATATAGGAAGGTTGGAGACTGAGGGACCTATCTCGCTTTTATCCGAGGCGTCCAAATGACGCCTTAGGTAAAAGGGAATTAATGAGGAGAAAACTCGGTTTTCCCAGTTTACTCTGCATTAATTAAACACATTATTTATTTATTTATTTGCTATACTTATATCCCGCTCTTCTCACACCAAAGAGGACTCAAGAGCGGCTTACAGACTATGGCAAAATTCAATGCCACATTATACATACAAATAATAAATATAACATTTCAAATTATAAAACAGTTAAAACACATAAATGCAATAAAACAGATTAAAAACAAAGTTTCCCAATCACATCCCCCGCCCCCACAGGCCAAACATAAGCCTGCTAGTAAAAGTGGTCTTATGTGTTATTACCATGGGGTAGGGCAATATAAAGTGCTAGTGTAAAAGGTAAGCCCAGGGCTGAGCAAGGCATCAAAGCTGGGTGGCAAATACTCAGGGTCTCTCCTGCAGCAGGGCCTAACAACTCTCCCAAGCCTCTAGGTCAGACCTTTTATGTCCTCTTCTTGGAGGCTGCTGGGTCAGCTGGATGGAATGAGGGTGTGGGGGGAATGTTTTTGTTGGGGGGAATAGAGGGCTAGGGGTGGCATTTAGCCACTCCCCAAGGGAAAACCCGGGGTTGTCGGAGGATGTGTGGACAGAAACCTGGGAAGAAATTGGTTATTTTAACCTGTTTCCTCCCAGGTTTCTCTCCTGTGTAGAAGGGTCCTGAGAGAATGGAGGCAGTCCTTGCATGTATACCCAGTTCTCTTCTTCACTTTTAGCTCTTCTGTGAAAACTTGAATGCTAGCATCATTTGACATTGATTGTTAGTTTATTCTGTGGGGGGGGGGGAGAAAGAGAGAGTGAGGAAAGAGAAGAACGACAGAAGAATACTGTTCTACAGTACATCCTGACACATGCTTCTGAGCATTTAGGAAATTTCCAGGCTATGAACTGATTGCGACCATCTGATTTTTATGAAGCTATATCAGGGTTTATTGGATATATCTGTGAGAACTGAAGAGGGGGATATTTGGTCATAAAGTAAAACAGGCACTATGGCATGTTGGGTTTTGGCCCTAGTTTTCTGGGACTATTTTGGAAGGTTATTCCAGATGTGTCTCAATAGGCTATTTGACAGTGGACACCTACATGCATACTTACAATAACCTCTTTCAATTTTCATCTAGTAGGCAGAACTTCAAATCACAATTATTTTGCTTTTCCTAGCTGTTTGACTTGAGTGGGCCAAAAGTGGAGACCGTGTCTTGTTATGAGAATTAACGCAGCAGTGAGGGTTAGTATATGTAAACCTATGGTTCCCAAACTTATTTGGCCTACTGCCCCCTTTCCAGAAAAAATATTATTCAGAACCCTGGAATTTTTTTTAATTTTAATAGCAATTAAACAGAAAGATATATGTACCTGTGGTCATCACTGCTCCCCTGGATTGCTGCAGCACCCACCAGGGGGTGGTAGCGCCCACTTTGGGAATCACTGATGTAAACTAAGAAGGTGTAAAACAGCAATCTGTCATAATCTCATCATTCCATAGTATGACAAAATTGCACAGATTTACCAACTCTGGCTATTGGAAAGTCACTCAAAGCATTCAGGAATTAATCACCAGAATTCATCCATTAGTATCTGGAAGCAGATCATTTCAAGGGCACGCAATCTCTCCAAGAAAGGATTTGGCACTAAGATCAAACCTTACCACAACGTGATTTGTTATAATGGGGTGGCTGCCACCTTGCCTTCTAATTCAGACCACCAATTGAGAAAAAGTCAGATCAAAAATTTTCTTGTTAGATAAGCCACTGACAAACAGCTTTATGGTTGTCATGAAGGCAATAAGCAGAGTATATTGTATAGCTCCAGGGCAGATGTTGAAGTCGCTTATAACCCCATCTGAGACTACCAGAGGTAGCTCAGACAGGAGACAGCAAAATGGGTGATCCACATAATAATAACAGTTTGTAACTTTGACCCACAACAATATACAGGCCTTCATTGTCTATTTCATGGTGGAGATATTTCTTTGTTAGGATAGATGAAACTTTCATTGATCACTGTGACTTTCATGGGATTGGTCCTATGATAGTACCCTGGACAAGGAATGCTTTTGGCAATCCTTCATCCCTGGGCAGCTTTTCAGGGGCACATAGAGAGGAACTTGGCCTGCAGCCCTATAAGAACCAATATGTGTTTGTACAAAGCTGGGGGGGGCATGTATAAGAATTACTGGAGGTATGGATTACAGGTTTGTAAGAATCCTAAGAATTCATGCATCCACAAATGATAGATGTTCTTCTCTTTCTTATATAAGTCTAAAGGGCTCAGAAGCATTATATTGTATTGTGTCAGGATGTACTGTAGAACAATATTCTTCTATCTTTATGTTTATGGGACCTTTATCCTTTATAGGTCTGTGGATGTTGTCGTGGTGCTTCTCTCAGTCAGGAAGGATATCTCCCTTAAGACCTGGCCTGATAATGCTCTTATGGCTTTGTTCTGTCACAGATTTTTTTTTCCTCTGGTGGCATCTTGCTTGGAAATCTTTGGTGAAAGTTGTTCACTTATTCATTTTTGTACTTTTTCTCAATGGGACTGAAGTTCTTTCTGTGACAAAAATAGCCTGTTTGCTGTATGACAGGAACCCTTCTTACAGCCTTCCATGCTTCTTTTCTCCTCATAACAAACACTGTTCATAGAGCGACCTGGTCTGAGCCACACAATCCTGTCTGATCAGCTTTGTTGCTGTTGATGTCCGGACATAAGGAAAGATTTGTTTTTATTGTGATTGGTTTAGACTCCTTTGCAATTGGACTCCAGACTCACCTAATAAGCCCTGCCAGTCTCCCAGATATACGTTTTTACAGCCACCTTAGGTTTGTCCAAAGGAGCAAAACTAATCCATTTAACTTCTTCATCATGGGGAATGCATACCAGTCTACTAAACTACTTCTGAAAACTTTTTCCACCCACAGGAAATGTTTATGTGATCATATATATATATATATATATATATATATATATATATGTTTAAAAAAGCAAACATTCATTGATAACTAATCAGCATTTGCAAGGTTTGCTAAACAAGCTGATTTTCCTTTCTGTTGAGTACAACTAAAGCATTTTATGTGGAGTCCAGTGTCAATACTGCATATTGTTGCTAACAGATTTGTGTAAATGTCTAGATGGCCTTCAGCAACCTTTTAGTGTTGCCAAAGTTTTCACAACTCCAACACTGAGCTAAGGGGTTGGGATCCACAGTTTAAGGACCTCATCAGAAAGCCCAGGTAAAGCATCCTGCTTTGCCAGGCTTCTACAAGGAAAGAGGGAGCAGTGGTCTGAATTGGTCATTCCTCGTGCAGCTCCCTCTCCAAGACACTTTCCCCATCACATGGGGAAAGTGTTGCCCTTGCAGTGAAGCATCCCATGTTGGGGTGGAAGCACTCCAACACAGGGGCGGGGACTTCGCCAGATGTCATACATCGTGTGATGTCCGGCATTGGTCTTCATCCCCCAGATGTGATGAAAGCATCCAAAGTTGCTAAAATCACCCCGTCTGATGAATTAGTTAGAAGTGCTTTAAATAATCTCTTGATCCTCAAATGTATCAATTCTGATTCACACAGAGATATGTGAAATGTTTTCATCATTATGCTTAGGGTTAGATCCCATTATCCTGGGATTTACGGTTTGTTGATGCACTAGACCTCTTTGGGAACTCTAACCATCGTTCTCTAGAATGGAATCCCAGGATTTCTTGAAACATATTCTCAACTAACAGGTTCTGGACAGAATACTGGCTCAGGCCCCATTTACACTGCCATATAAAATCCAGATTACCTGCTTTGACCTGAATTATATAGCAGTGTAGACTAATATAATTCACTTCAAAGCAGATAATCTGGATTTTATATGGCTCTGTAGACAAGGCCTGGGCTTTCATGTACCAAGGACTCCTGGTTCAGATTGGACATGCAAGTAGATCATAATGGAAACTGTGTATTTGAGAAGAGTAAAGAAGAGAACAAAATCTAGCTAAATGAAGAACTAGATTAAGCCCCAATTCCACCTCTATGTGGATCCCTCCATGTTGGAAGGATCAAACATGGAGATATTAGAGGCAACACGTAACCTGTTCTCTTATAGTCTCTTGAACAGTTTAAACCTTCAATCGTAATCTCTTTTCAGCCAAGCTAGTGGGTAAACATTACACTAAGATAACCCTCCACCTCTCTGTCCTCCCAAAGGGGTCTTAGATATCTGCTACAGTGGCTAATCACAGGGCATTAATGGCAAAAACAAACAAAAGTAATCACCAAAAGATCATTCATGTGATTGTTTCTGTGAATGATTTCAGAATTAGATATAAGGAGAAAGAAGAATGAGCAAACTCATAAAGAACCATCAGGTTACATTTTTAGTCTTTCACCCCTCCTGTTCATCAAATATCTCTAGTAAACAGCATATTAGCGACATTCATTAATGCAACAGAAGTGAAGCAATCAAATAATAAGATAGAATGAAATAATGATCGGATGTGTCTGAGAAAAATTAAAGATGAAATGGAAAAGGTAATGGGTTTATACTGTGGTTTTAAAAAGAAAAGATAGATCAGTTTCTGGGAGAATCTGATGTCTTTCTTCAGGTTTTGCTACTGCAATTAACTTCGGCTATTCACACACCAGTCATGAAGTTAACTTATATTTCTTTTATATGAAATCCCAGAATTGGAGTCAGACACAGGGTTTGGGATGCAACAAGTCAGGTGCAAAGCATGGATGAATATGATGACATCCCTGAATGTTCTTCTGATTGGTGAACGAGATGCAGTGGCATATGCCTTGTTCAGGATCTGAGTGTAAGCAACTGGTAAGGGCAACCAGTTCTCTGTGATGGCCCTCAGTTTATGGCATGCTCTTCTTGATCAGATGATTCAGCTTCCCTCAACTCTTTGTACTGTCAGTGGTTGCTCAAACATGGTGGTTCAAGACAGCTTGAGTGTTCTCTTGATTTGTGATGTTAATATTTTTTTTCTTTTATGGCTGTTATTTCTTGTAATTGGAAGAGTTTTTAACTCATAGGATCTATGTTAAAGCTACACTGGATGATGATGGAAGAACAGAATCCACAACATGTATTCAGAAAACAAATAAATTTATTGATTTGTTATTTTAGGATATGTCAGTTCAAGAATGATCAATGCAGAGTTTTAGGCAGAAAAGACACGACGTTGTTTGTTTGCAGTGGTTTTAATGGGTGATCCCTAGCAGTTTTACAGGCATCATCTGGTTTTATGGTGTCTTTTTCTCATAGACTTTGCTGGGTTAAACTTTATATCTTGAATATATTGTAGATTGGTTTTTATTGTATTATTACAACACATTGCATTATATTACAATTGTATATTTCATTATATTGCAATATATTGTATTCTTATTGTATAATATATAATATTGCATAATATTATTTTGGGTGAATTTGAATGTACTTTAATCATTTTTGTGTTATTGACACCGTGTTCGGTTCTTGGATAATTAAGTTATCCCCCCCCCCCCCATTTTTTTCTCTTAGCTTATCTTTCCTCTTTACTCACCCTTCTTCCTTCTAAGAGACCTATTTTCCCAGTTGATATGCCAGAGAAATCATTTCACATATATTATTTCCTTTGCAGACTTCAGCCATTCCAGTTTTTAGAGCCAGAAGCTGACAAAGAGCTTAGAACAGTGTGGCCCAAGTGCTGCAGACTATTTGTGCACACTCCTACAGGCTGTTTTTGTGTGTCCTCAAGGATGAGCATACTCTTCTTCTACTTGGAAGAGGAAGACAATTTGCCTCAAAATAGCCAACAGGATGGTGCTGAGCCATCTTTCTCTTAACTAAGTATGGATCAGGATTGCCATGGCTGGCAAAGAGAAGTTTAAACCTTCCTTTCTGAGCTTCTCATTTTCTAAAATCTTCTACAATAAAATAATACAAGTGGGAAAAGCTTCAGTCATTGCATGTAGGGGTTCTTCTTTCTGTACTTTAACCTGTGTAGCAATCTGGATCAAGGGACCCCATGTGCTTACTTGCAGTTTACCCTGCTGTCACTCAGGAATGGCGCAAGCTGGGGCCTGCCCTAAAGTGGTTCTATTGCTGGCGCAGCAACCCCTATTCATGCAAGCAACCGTCATCCAAGATTCCAGTTCAGTCTGTCTTTATGATTTGCCTGATAACATACAGAGAGCAAAATACCTTGAGCTCTTGGCTGTATCATTTTGGATGACAAGTGGGGCAGAGGGAGGTTTAAGGGCTTAGCCATAGTCGACCAGCAAGACCAGGCTGTCAGAGTAGATGTTTGGCTGCTTTAATGATTGTATCTTCACCATACCCTGAACCTTTGCTGCAAATATTTCAGATATGTCACATGAAACAGAGAGTGACAGCAAATATCAGAAACTCCTGCTGTATTCCATCAGCACCAGAGCTCAGGATTGCAAGATTCAAACAAATAAATGTTAGGTTAATTGGGTGCATAGAATTATGTGGTAGTTAGATATGTTGACCAAAATCCTACATCATGCTTGCTTGGAGTACATCTACATTACATCACTCTTCTACTGAATATCAGCCAAGTGTAACAATAGTGTATACTGTGTTTGAAATGGAGAGTGAACAATTGCTCTTTCCACAAACTCACTGATGACCTCATCACATTCACCCCCTGATTCGCCATGGATTATGACGTTGGGAATTCATCAACCTATGCTCCACATCACCCACCTTGCTACTCACCCCATCCCACAGGGAGGTCACCACCTGGCTCCCCCCCCCCCCCCCCCCCCGTTGTTTCTTATGCAACATGGGAAGCCTCCTGTGTTGCAATCACAGCTTCCTGTGACACTTGGACTTCAGTTGAGGCATGGAACCCCACTAGAAGTTGATCTATGTTGTATAATGGGAGCTGGCAGGCTTCGTGCCTCAAGTGAAGTCCAAACATCCTAGAATGGGTAATTATGCCTGCCTGATGAGATCTTGAATGAAGAGGTATGTAGAGGATACTGGTGAATAGTTATGTGTCATCCAAGAATGTGCAACTGCATGCAAAATGGTTACACTAGTTGAATTTCTTTTATGCAACCATGAACTGTGACCACCATTAAATGTGTAAGGGAATTCACATGTCTGTATAATAGCAACGAGACTCTGGCCATGAAGCTAGAGATATCACAAACTGGTTGAGTTCCTGTCTGTGTACTCCTCTCTGGATTCTATGTGGCCATGTATATCGATAATTCAATTTTGCAAACAGTATCACAATATTTAAGTTTATATACTTAACAATACAACCATGAATATATTCAGTTAGACATATAAGCACTGTCCCTTAAGTTCCAAGCCTTTAATGAGTTGCCAGTGGAGGACTTGGTTGCCCTAAATAAAAATAACCATAAAAACCTCATATTAAATAAATGTAGAAGTAAATTCAATACATATATTACATTGCAAAGAACTTACCCTTTTGTAGGTAAAGGGCCTACTTTTTAGCCCCAGAAATGCCAGAATTTTTTGCATATGCTTAGAGGCTCTCAAACCCTTACTGATTAAGAATTCTGTACCCTTGGTTCACTGCCTGATCCTTGTAGCTTTCCACTTCTAGCTGTGTAGATGAATTAATTTTTTGGCATTTAATGTTTAACATTATCAAATTAATTTTCAAACTTAAATGTTCCAAACTCTGCATTTGACTAAGTTTGCATATAATTGTGTGCATAAGGTCAAGGAGCTTTTCCTGTCAGAGAGAACCAGGATGTTGTGGTACTTGTTGCTGTGATTTCTTTGGGTTTTTAAATAAAAATATTCAAACAATGTTTCTGTTGTTCTACATTTTCTCAGGCAATTTTAAGCACTTTTTATTCTCATTATCAAGTGAATTGCTTTTTAATTCAAACACATATCGGAATTATCCATTTCCTTCTCTTTGCTTCCTTTTTTATTTTTAAGTTAAAATGCTGTAGTTCAGCACTGCAATGACACTTCTGAACTGTAACTCCAAAACTCTTTTAAAATATGTATGATGAAATTGTTCATAAGGCACTTCAGTGAACCACAACCCAGGTTTTTTTTTAAAAAAAAATGGACAAGTGCAGATATTAGAAATTGTTACAAACTCAGAAGAATGGAAGACATGTACATGAGTAATCACAACTAAAGGAGTTTTATTGTGAGAATTCAGGGTGCTTCCAGGCAACGCCAATATCCATAATAATTAGTTTCAAAACCACCGCTTTGGTGCGAATTCCCCCCAAAAACTGGGCTTTCCTGGGAAGCGGTGCCTATATGCAGCCATCCCAACACCCCCCCCCCCAATTTTTCCCTAAAAATAGAAATGTACTTGACAACCATAACTTTGCTCCTTGTGCCGGAGGGAGGGGGGGCAAGCAGATAAAATTCTCCTCAGTGGCCAGGTACATTTTATTAACTTTTAGGGGGAAAATTGAGGTTTGGGGGGAGAGGGTGGTACCCTTTGGTATTTTGGGCTCCAGGAGCCTGACAGTCTGAGATGGCCATGTGGATTGGGCCCGGGAATTATGTGATGCAGTCCCTGAGTCCAATCCACACAGGGCCCATACCTGTTAAGACCCAGATCTTATCTTAAGATCCGGATCTTACCAGGTATTTAATTAATTCAGAACAAACCAGAGAAACCTTGGTTTGTTCCAAATTAATTTATTTTTTACCGGAGGATGCCTCCAGTAAAAACTCAGACAGGTCCTGGGATATGCAAACTTCATTCAATCTGTTTGGAAGACCCCATGAGGTACTTAAAACAAGGCACAGTTCTTTTGTCCATTCTGCACTGTGACCGGAAGAGAATCAACACATTAAATGAATGAAATGAAAATTGTATACCATGGACTGCTAAAATTACCAAAGATTGGATTCTAGAGCAAACCATGGCTGAGTGCTCTCTAGAAGGCTGTCATATTTTGAGAAACAAAATTCATTAGAAACAATAATAATGCTTGGTAAAGTGGGAGGCAGTTGGCAAGGATGAAGACCTCATTCTGGATGGATGGACTCAGGACCTCTTCATATGCTGGCTTTCACTAATTTCTAACTACAGTAGAGTCTCACTTATCCAACATAAACGGGCTGGCAGAATGTTGGATAAGCAAATATGTTGGATAATAAGGAGTCATTAAGGAAAAGCCTATTAAACATCAGATTAGTTTATGATTTTACAAATTAAGCACCAAAACATCATGTTATACAACAAATTTGACAGAAAAAGTAGTTCAATATGCAGTAATGCTATGTAGTAATTACTGTATTTACGAATTTAGCAACAAAATATCATGATGTATTGCATACAAAAATGTGTTGGATAATCCAGAACGTTGGATAAGCGAGCGTTGGATAAGTGAGACTCTACTGTACTTAAAAGACATTTTAAAGAGAGCCCATTAAATGAGTACTGACGTGTGTAGAAACAGGTTTTTTTAATCGGGAGCAATCAACTCCAGAGCTCCCTATTTGTGTAAAAATGGCTAAAGGCACTTATTTTAAGATGGGATGGGAATTGTGAAAGTGTAGATGTTCTTGTGGGCAGTCTTTAAATGTGCTTCAATGCTTCTTTTGTTGCCATTAATTGTACTGCATACAACTTTAATGGTAATTTTAAAAATAATTATTTCTTCAGAAAATGTGAAATGTTATATCTAATTTGCTATAGCTATTTTTTCCCTTTACAATAGTGAAGTTTCTCTTTTATATACAGGCAGTCCCAGAGTTCTAAACATCTGACTTTATAAAGAACTCTTAGTTATGAATAGGGGCGAGACAACAGGTGGGAGAAATCTATCCCTTGAAAGGGAAATTCACATCTGGAAGAGCTATGAGGAAAAGGTGTCTCCACTGAAGCTTTACCTCCAATCCTTGTTTCCACAACAAGTTAATTATTACAGGGACAGAAAGTAAGATTAAATCTTCTGAACAGGGGCAGAGACTGCAAAACCAACAACACAGGATGTTCACCCCTATTCTATCCAAAGTTAATATACAGGCAGTGACACCTTGAGTTACGGGTTTAGCCCTAAAGCTCTGTATTCTCATGCTAGCACTCCCTCTGGCATTATCTCTTAACTCAAATGCTACTGATATATCAAAACAAAATCAGGGCCAAATTATGGCTTTAAACTCAAAACACACTTAAGTTGTCTCAGTGGTAATCAACAATATTACAAGATTTAAGTTTCTGATTCATAAGTGTGAGCAACATTGCACATTTAAGACACATAAAAGTGAAGATAAATGCTTTACCTGTGGCTATATTGTACTGTACTAGTACGTTCCAAGGTGTTGTCCAACATCAAGTCCCTTCCAGCTCTTATTCTTCAGTGTAGATGATACTAATTACTGATTCGGTATAGACATATCTCAATTAACAAAACCTCTGAGAAAGAACCATCTTTATTTACAAAGTATTTACAACTATCCCTTATGCCCCTCATCCTCTGTCTAAATCAGTGGTTCTCAACCTGTGGGTCCCCAGATGTTTTGGCCTTCATCTCCCAGAAATCCCAACAGATGGTAAACTGGCTGGGATTTCTGGGAGTTGTAGGCCAAAACACCTGGGGACCCACAGGGTGAGAACCACTGGACTTGATGAAAGATTTTTAGAAGTATCGGCTGAATGATGAAGGTGAGCTGAAGAAACACAGATATTCAGTGTTGCATTGCAGAAGCAGGTTTGCTGTAAACAATGCAATAAATATTCAGCAGGGGAAGAATGGAATTTTATGTTAGTAGTTGCTGTGTGCGCCTGACTACAATAGGCAAGGTAAACATTGTTTGCCTCCAATGTTTTTTACTGAGCATGCTTTACAGCAATATGGAGAGAAAAGGGGAAATCAGATTACCCCTAAAAATGTTGGCTGTGAAAATGGAAATCAAGAAAAAAGTGTAAGCTGGTAAAAGAAAAATCCAACCAGTTGCTAATGAGGTGGAAACTCATTAAGGGCCATTAGTTAAGACATTAGTCTAGCTAGAGATAAGGACTGCCAGGGATATAGAAAACAACATCAGAGAAACCCTGAAATATTATTCTAGAATCCATACAGTGTGGCTGGCTGCTGGCAAACCACTTGGGAGAACAAACAGTCTTCTTATTATTGTTATGATTTCAGGTAACATATCAAAACAACAACCTTGTTGTGTCCACTCTACCTTTCAAATCGAAAGGTTGCCTTGCAAAACATGCCACATGACTTAGGACTTCATCACACGGGCAAACTTACCCATCCTAGGAAGCTTTCAGCACAGTTTGGAGACTTATCTCCCCAGATCCCATCAAACAATGCACAGCTACTTCTGGCAGGGCTCCATCCTCAAACTGTACTGAAAGCATCCTAGGACAGAGCAATGAAGTGAGTGTGGGGGGAAGCCGGGCAGTGGCGCTTTCCCGCATGCAATGTTGAAGGGAGCACTGCGGGTGATGTGGGACAATGGATTCCCACACTGCCCCCCAGATTTGCCACAATGTCTGGCGAATCCCCCCACTATTGCCCACATTAGGGCAACTAATGTGATGAAGTCCTTAGATTTCTTTCTCTTGATTATGCAGAACATTTTTACAAATCTTTATTTTACTGTAGCCCACACAATCACTT